>NC_083405.1:34852844-35152844 GCF_020745735.1 Hemiscyllium ocellatum
ATAGGAAGGACGTTGTGAAACTTGAAAGAGTTCAGAAAAGATTTAATGTTGCCAGGGTTGGAGGATTTGAGCTATAGAGAGAGACTGAACTGGCTGGGGCTGTTTTCCCTGGAGCATCAGAGGCTGAGGGGTGACTTTCAATAGGTTTATAAAATCATGAGGGGCATGGATAGGGTAAATAGACAAGGTCTTTTCCCTGGGGTGGGGAAGTCCAGAACTAGAGGGCATAGGTTTAGGTTGAGAGGGGAAAGATTTAAAAAGGACCTAAGAGGCAACTTTTTCACACAGACGGTGTGTGTGTGTGGAATGAGTAGCCAGGGGAAGTGGTGGAAGCTGGTACAATTACAACATTTAAAAGGCATCTGGATGGGTATATGAATAGGAAGAGTTTGGAGGAATATGGGCCAAGAGCTGGTAAATGGGAATGGATTGGCTTGGGATATCTGATCGGCATGGACAAGTTGGACCGAAGGTTGTGTTTCCGTGCTGTACATCTCTATGACTGTATCACTATGTCAGACTATAGGTAGAACATGTGGACAACAGTTTTACATTGTGCTAAGCTCCTGGAGACTTGATATCTTTGCTTGTTGCCAAAATTGCATGGGACAACAAATTCACTTTCAGGATCCCACAGAAAGTACATAGCATCCAACTGAGCTGATAAGAATATGGTCAGAACTGAGATCCTATGAGGTGTGTTCACATGAAATCACAATGGGTCAGATAGAACTGAGGACCAATCAGGTCTGTTTTAGTTTCCCAACCACCTTCCAGTCCTTCTGTGCCAGGCACATGATCCCAAACACAAACAAAATGACTGCAGACAATCAACATTTCCAGACAATGTAACTGTTACAAGATCTGGACATATCGGCATATTTCCAATACGTTCATAGAGAAACATATGCTCATTTATTCCAATTCCCTTTTTAAAATATGATGCTATATTTGTAATAGAGCTCTCCTTAAAGCACTCCATGAGCTGTGTTTTATTTTAAATTCATTCCTGGGATGCATGGATCAGCATTTATTGCCCAGATGGCAGTTAAGAGTCAGCCATATTCCTGTGGGTCTGGAGTCACATGGAAGCCAGACCAGGTCAGGACAGCATATTTCCATCCCGAAACACCATTAGTGTACCAAATGACAATTGACAATGGCACAATTTACATTAAACTAGTTTTTAATTCTGGATAATCCTGGCTCTTTAGATCACAATTCCAGTGACAATACCCCCTTCTCTGTGCACGCAGTGTCTCCCTGGCAGTAAGTCTGCTCTCACAGAAGCAGTTTGGTTTGCTGCAATGGCTACTTCTGAGCATGTCATGCGTCCCACTGTATTAAATGAACTAACCCATGGAGTTAATCAATCCTTGATGAGCGATTGATTATTAGATCATTATCATGAACATGACAACCCGAAGATTGCTCGCTGCAATGAGGAGCTCAGCAAGCTGCTGGGGAGGTCATCCTAGTCCAGCAGAAGCTTCTGGCCAATCTCCAAGCTGCGCTGCCATTGAAGAAAGCTGAACACACAGCAAGGTTAAAGGGACAAGATCAGAAAACATCGAGTGCTTCTTACAAATTCCTGCTGTGTTCATGTCATTAATAGGAACTGTATTTCTTTCAATGGCTACTTAAAAATCAGATATTGACCCTTATTAATAATCTTGAGCTTGTTCATATTATCATTGAACATTTGGACTGCTTTCAAATATCCAGCTGCTCTGAATTAATACAGAACTGTTTAAACAGTGCAAATTAAATTACTTAGATGAAAGTTCAGAGACAGTTTAAAAATCTGTTTGAGCAACCAGGAGAATACCCTTTTGAAAAGCCAGGGTGATACTTATCAAGTTTAAATGAGAGCTCTCCAAAGGTTAAACATTAATGCTTTAATTAACAATAGATTGGAAGCAAGTATCTTGTCAATCACTGTGACAGGCGCTTCTCTGATGACCCTTTCGCCTTCAACATACATAAAGCTGACAGACAATCTGCCTTGCCCAACACCTAAAGGCTCCTTTTCTGCTGAGAGTACAGAAAGTATTGCATTGAACTGCTTTCCAATCTTTGTCAGTTCCATACTATCTTCATGTGTCTCATGTGGAAAAATTTGTCAGCACAGCTGACAAATGACCAAAGTTGAGCACTACTAACAAAATATATTTTATCCTCACATCCTGACTCCTTTAAGGACTCCATTAAATCTCTGTTACATCGGTTCTGAAAATGCGACCTCCCACAACAGTGTGCCCAGCATGTCTTCCTTTTTCCTCAACCAGGTAACTCTACTTGCTGAACCTCTAATCCCACCTTAAACCCTTACACATACATGCAGACAACCACCTGCAAACATGGATGTTGTGGGTGGTGGAACTGGGGAAACAGCTCCAGTCTGCAGGATTTAAATGAGGTGTCCCCTTTCGTTTCTCTCAAGTCCTTCCAAACCTGTGTCCAAATTCATCATTGAAGACATGGGATAGGAGTTGGTTTACATATCAATTGTTCAGTTTCTCAATCACTAGTTCAAGGTACCAGCTGATAGCAAATGGTGGGAGAGATGAGCAATGTTTTAGTTCTTGGTTGCTTCACTGCAGAGAGAGAAAAAGAGATCTGCTTCCTCATAAAGTCTGGAGATTTTCTGTCCCAGGATTGTCCACACACTCTGATTACACACCTACCCACAGTCCCACTGAGTCTCAGAGTCTTCTTCCACTGCTTGTACGAAGCCACAGTCTAAATGCAACTCGCAATGCAACCCAGTAACTTGTTTTTAAAAATGCAGCAAATGCTTCTACACTCCTGGTAAAAAGCAGTCCACTTCCCAGTTTGGGCCAGCATCTTAAATAATGATAAACAAAAAGATGTGGTCTTTCTGAAAATGGCAGCAGCAGGAAATGTCACGAAGGATACACCTCACCTCATTGCGAGCTTTCACCCGACAAATGAATAACCTGATGAGGGCCCAAAGGATACGTGAATGGTGTGATATTCTCAGTTGGAAAATATGTACCTCCTCCTGACATTTCTTCACAGATCAGTATTTCCATGGCAGACCTTGGCCGTATGAACCCAACTGCTATCTGAAGTTTATGAAAGGTGGAGAAGAAGGAATGGACATCACCAACAGAAACAGAGACATGAGGCTCAGGGGCTTCCAGCTGTGGATAAGCAGGAAGCATGTGAAAAGGGGAGACAGGCTCTTCTGCATTGTTGAGCTATGCACTGAGAAAAAGTCAACTGAGATCACTGCAGCTACCTGCTGATAAGTGGAACCAGAGCCAGAGGCATTTCCCCAAGATTAGGGATGCCACCACCTAGATTTGCCTCCTCCTCTTGCAGGCAGACCTAGTGGCTGGGAAGAAGCACTGTGCATGTGGCACTGCTGTACTGAACCTCCAAATCAACGGCTTCTTTCATACCTCACCTGGCGACTTGTCTGTTGTCTCCCAATCAACAGCCGCAAGTGCATTGCATGAATTCATTGATGCCTTCTACTTGAAAGTTATTCAGTTCACCATGGACCCGGGGCAGTCACATTTACAGCCATCGATGAGTTCCTTTAGAAACAAGGGGTCACTAGTGGCATGCATGTGGCATCCAGAGCTCCCTGGCATTCCCCAGCCACTTTCCTGAACAGGAGGAGAATTTACTCCCTTAGTGTCCAGTTTGTTGTGATCACAGGCAGCAATTCCTGTAGGTGTGGCTATGCTTGTTAGGAATCACAATGCATACATACTGCACAACTTGCAAGGTGTTCACCCTCTACAATGTCTTCACCGCTGGCCCAGAAAACACAGTTAAATGCCATAGCTGAAACCCTCCATGGCAGGAACTAGGATTCTCAGAAGAACAGAGGGATCTTGTCCACAGATCCCTGAAGGTGGCAGGACAGATTAATAGGGTAGTTGAGAAGGCATATGGGACACTTGCCTTTATTGGCTGTAACATTACACTACAACAACGGGGAAGTTATGTTGCAATTGTACAAACTCTGGGTAGGCCACAGCTGGAGTACTGTGTACAGCTCTAGTCACCATACTATAAGAAGGATATGATTGCACTGGACGGGCTGCAGAAGAGATTCATCAGGATGTTGCCTGGGATGGACCAGTTTAGCTATGAGGTGAGGTCAAGTAAGCTCAGTTTGTTTTCTTTCAATAGAGAAAGCTGAGGGGAGGCCTGATTGCAATGTATGAGATTGAAATGGGCATGAACAGGGTGGACAGGAAGTGGCTGCTCCTCCTCATTACAGGGTCAATAACAAGGGGACGTAATTTGAAGGTGAAAGACAGGAGATTGAGAGGCGATCTGAAGAAAGCCTTTTTCCGCCAGCAGCTGGTGGGCATTTCAAATGTATTGCCTGGGAGGGTAGTTGAAGAGAGAACCTCAGAACAGTTGAAAAGTACTTGCAAGGACACTTGAAACATCATAACATTCAAGACGGGGAGACAATGGCAGAAAGGTGGGAGTAGTGTAAATTTTGAGTAGTTTTGTCAGTGCAGATTTGATGGGCCGAATGGTCTCTTCAATACGATATGATTCTATGATTCTCTATGGTTCTATGATGCTGAACAGTGCTACAATGCATTCCATGCATTCACTGAGGTCGTCAGTGAACAGGCAATTGGTCTATTGTAGATGGACTTCTACTGTATGGACCACTCAGGGTAAGCACTCCAATATGCACCAGACGGAGTGTCCAGATAGAGTTTGATTGCTGCATCCTACAGACTGTAGCTCAACAAGAAGGTGAAGACTTAGAAGAGGGGGAGATGGACCAGCCATTTGTTTCCTCAAGTGAGGAAGATGGGGAGGCTCCTGAAGATGTGAAATACCTGCCTGAGTGTGTTAAATATGATGCCTAGACCCCAATGTCCCAGCAGTGACATGTTCTAGTTCATTAAATACATTTTAAAATAATTCAGAGTGCATGCTGGAAACCAAATCACAAGATATGAATGAAATATTGAGACTGATCTAAACCAGTGCTCTTACCAGTCAGTACATTACAATTTGTTACAATTGTCAAAGAGGACATACACTTTGAATTCTTTTTAATCTTTTATGATAGTCCCCTTTTCCTTCACTTCCAATCATGAATTTGCTCCTGATGCCTTCTACAACCTCTGATATCTGGTGCCCATGTTTCATCAGTGCCATTGAGGGCACGTCAAGACTTTCCTTATTGCAAGGGAAGATCTACAGGAACATCACCAAGGTTATTTCCAAACTTAACTTCCCTAATAACAGAGGAACATAGGCAAAGAATTTGCACGAGATCGTGCGTCTTCCTTCAGATCTGGTAAATGGCAATAAAAGATCTGAAGGATGATGCGAGCAACTATAAAATAATTTATATCAAATAGGTTTTCCATTGTGTGCAAAGGTAATGAAAAATAACTGTCAAAAACAATGTTGTTTCAATAAAGGGATACTTTATCCAGAGAGAGATACGTACTACTTGAAAAGAAGTGATATATATCTAGAACATATTTTGGCATTTTAGCAGATAAATACTTAATACATTCATATGATAAGCCTAAATCATTGAGGTTAAGTGTAATTTTTAATCTACTGTAAACCTTAAAGAAGGCAAAGCAATACCTTCAGACCAAATTGAGTGTTCGCTAAAATCCCTAATTCATTTTATGCAGTAAAACATCAAAAATGTTAAATAATGCAAAATCCAAATTATGTAAAAGATAAATGTGTAAGGGATGACAAGTCACAAGGGTATGTTGTCTTAGAAGAGGGCAAGATTTTACTGTAAAAATGTGTTTTGATTTAAGATAATGTACTTATGGTTAGACAAAGTCTTCAGTTAGTTTCAAAACGGTTTGGATTGTGGCTCAAATCACAATTTTTTCCAAGTCTGCTTCTGCGAAAACCTGTTCAGCCGCCCTCAGCAAAACAACAGAAAGAATTCAGATCTCATTTCTGATAAAGAATTGATGACACTGTATAAGAAAATAAGTTGAAAGTGAGAGTGCAAGAATTTTAGAAATGATGGAAAGTAATGTTCTAATTTGAATAAATATAGCAAAAATGACAAATCATTGTCTTAATATTCTTTAACAATTAGAAAAGCGAGTGAATGAGGGAAGTATAGTTGAGGAGCTGGCAAATTTATGCACTCTGATCACCTCCAAATAAGTGCACTTTTCTGGGGCATAGAGTGATGAATTTCATTTGGCAGTCGTCTCTGTCAGAATTTCAGGAAATCATGCTGTATGTTCGAATAGATGTCTTTTCTTCCCCCATGTGTAAGAGAAAACCATCCATTAAGCAAGAATCAATCCCTCAATGACCATAATTTTAAAATGAGTAACAGACCCAAACTAATCAATTTACCCCCCTTCAGTTATAACCACAACTATGACAAAACCAATCACAATTTCGTTTTGCTACTCTGGGAAGATGTCTTTTCCATGATTAAAAGAGCAAGGAGGTTATGATGGAGCTGTATGTAATGTTAGTTAGACCACAGCTGGAGTAATGTGTGCAGTTCTGGTCACCACATTCTGTGATTGCATGAGCGCAGGTGCAGAGGACATTCAGCAGAATGTTGCCTGGGATGAATCAACTCAGCCATGAAGACATAGGATGGAGTTGTTTTCCTTAGAGCAGAGTAGAGGTCATCTGATTGAGTTGTTTTGAGGGGCATAGAGAGGAAAAATCGGGGAAAACTTTCCTCCTTATTAGAGGCATTAATAACTAGGGGGTCTCAGTTTGAAGATGAGGAGAGTAGATTTCGGGTTGTTCTTATTCTAGGTCTATTCAGCCCTATTTTTACTTTCAAACTTACTGTAAGGTAAATTATTTACATTTCATTGCTGCTCCAGGTAATGTTTAGATGAGAACATATATCAAGAATTCATTGGATTAAATGTCAGTGGAATGGTAAAGCCAATATTTTACCACAGCTACGACATCATTGTTCATATTTTGTTAGATCATCTTTTGTCTACTGGATAAATAAAATATGTAATACATCTCAGGAAACTTGACAGGAAACAATCTCAGAAAACAGTGTTGTATAATCTGTGGAAAGCCAGTGATAATGAGAACAAAGCCCATTGAGCTATAGGCACTGAATGTTATGAATGCTCTAAAGGATGTTCTATTTCTTTGCAATTTCCCCTTTTTGAGAAGATGCTTCATAAAATGCCCCTTTTTGTTGTTTGGATTAGAGTATTAAGGAAGCAAAGATTTGAAAATGGAGCTGAAGTGCCTATCTGTGGAATGACCAATTGCTCCTCTTACTAAAGTTTCTATGTTCATGTTTGCATAATGCAACAAAACATTGGAAAGATTTATTAACCTGACTGGATATAACTAGCGTGCTGTTATCATGTGTGACAAGGTTAAGCCCACCTTTTATTTAAACATTGTCTCCATTGGATCTATGATTGATACCTTCTGTTCAATGTCATTAAAGTCTGTTACAATACTGTTCAGTTATATTTATCATCTCTGGCTGTTTCTCATACACAGACCAGAAGTGGACTTCAACCAGGGCACGCATTTGAACCTATTATAATTCCTTGCTCGAAAATTGCAAACATTTTTTTCAAAACATTTGAATGCTCCAATTTAACATCTGGGTTTAATATCACTGTCCTGCATTGTACAATTTATAAACTTTCTTTTCATGAAGGTGCCCCAATTGAATATGAATAAACATCTTTGTTTAGTTATAATGGCTGTAGTTTATAATGTCAGGAATATAAGTTGATATCCCTCTCAGTTTAGTAAAATAAAGAAGCATGCACACAATCCATGAATTCTGCACCAATTTGCTAAGGTGTCAGGAAGGATTTTGTCACATTTTAACTCACCAAATACAGGATGGCAAGAACGTGAGCCTTCCTTTCACCTTCTGTATTATTACAAACAGTCATGTTTTTGAAAAGCTAAATGCGGCTGAAGCTCTTTTCTCTTCCAAATGCATTAAATAACTTGGCTTCACCAGCATTCATTGCCCATTTCTAATTATACTTGAGAAAGTGGTGCTGAGGAACCTTCTTGAATTGCTGCAGATTGTGTTGTATACACCAATAGTGCTGCTATGAAGGAAATTCTGGGATTGTGACTCAGTGACAGTGAAGGAACTGTGATGTAGCACCCAAGTCAGGATGGTGAGCAGCATGGAGGGGAGCTTGCAGGTTGTGGTGTTCCCATCTATCTGTTGTCCTTGCTTGTCCTTGTTGGTAGCTGGGAGGTTTGAAAGGTGCAGTTCAGACAGCATTAGTCACTTTCTGCAGTACATCTTGTAGCTGGTATACACTGGTGCTACTGAATGTCGGTATTGGAGGGTGGATGCTTGTGGATCAATCAGTCAAGCAGGCTGCTTTGTCTTAGGTGGTGTCAAGCTTTTTAAATGTTGTTGAAGCTGCACCCATCCAGACAAGTGGGGAGTATTCAATCAGACTGCTAACTTGTGCCTTGGAGATGATGGACAGGCTTTGGGGAGTTAGGAGGTGTGGTACTCATTTCGGGGTTCCTAGCCTTTGGCCTGCTCTTATAGCCAACGTGTCTATGGACTGAATCAATGCTCTATCTTGGTGCCATTTCTGCCGTGATTGTGGGGGAGAAATGTGCATTAGAGTTGGCCAAATGTACATTAATACAAGAGGCTGATTCTTATGATTTTTGGCTAAGTCTGAGTTAGAATCAGTTTTGGAGGGTTTTTCACCACTAGGCCTAGTGAATTATCTCTCTGTACCTTACCAAACTCACCTTATGAAGACGGGTCACTGGACCCAGTATATTAACTCTGATTTCTCTCCATAGACCTGCTGAGTTTTTTCCAGTAATTTCTACTTGTGTTTCTGATTTTCAACATTCACAGTTCTTTTGGATTTCCATTAATAATCTGTCCCATCTCCATGGCATCCTTCATTTCTGATTTCTTCCTCAACTGTTTCCCCCAAACAATTCACCACTCAGCTAATATCCACCAAATGACCAGCATCCCTTGCGCCTGCATCATCTTTGAAAGGCCCTCACTGGCACAGCAGCCACAAAGCCAAGCTTCCCGAGGGCACAAAGCTGGCATCGCTGATGTGTCCTTACAGGCAAAGCCCCATTCTCTCACCCTCATCACCGTTTAACCACCACACTGCACAATATATCTGTCCATAGCTGTATCTCAAATAAACACCCTCTTTATGTCATCTGTACCCTGTCTCCAATGTCCACTGAGGGCCAGCAAGGGAAGATTACAGCCCGGCAAGCAATCGGCAATCATCTGTTTAAAGAGGCGAGTTCCAATGACTCCTCTGACAGAAAGAAATATCTCAACCTAGACTCTCTCACAAAAAGAAACATTCTCTCCACATTTGCCCTGTCAAGACTGGTCAGGGTCTTATATGTTTCAGTCAAGCCACTTCTAAACCCTTTCTACAGAAAAAAAACATTACAAACATTTCATTAAACAGTAAATTGAGGATATGTTTTCCCTTGTAACTTAAAGTATGTATCAGGTTAACTGCAATACCAAAGTGATAATTTTACATCAGGATTTTCAGTTTAAAGAACATTGCAAGTTAACATCTATTCTTAAAGATTAATTTAATTTTTAGTTGATTTTGGTCTAATTTTCAATTTTAATTGTCTTTTTATTATATAGATGTCTCATTATAAATATATTGCATCAAGGAATACTGTTTTGGATATAACTAAATCAATTGCTTATTGAACATGTGCTAAATTTGGCACAAATATTGGTAATTTTGAATGGCTTGCAAAATGCATTTTGAAAGATTCAAGGAATATTCATTATTTATTATCTAGATTGGGCCCTTTATTATAGTAGACTTCTGTTCTTATCCAATTTCCAAATGATCACACCGTTCTTTTGCTTACACTGAAATCTGACCACTTTATGTCTATTGGAGCATGATTATAAAAGGTTCCAGAAAATTGGTGGTTCTAAGACAGATATTTTTCCTTTTAAACATAATATTCTGTATAATGAAGATGTGCAGGTACTGAGATAAGAGATAGAAACAAGAAACTACGTTAAATGCTGAAACGTTTCCCTCAAAATAAAATAAGGTTCATGTTCCTACCCAGTCTCGAATGCTTGTAATGACCCCTGACTGTAACTTATCCACTAAGATCAGTTGGTGGCTTATACTTTACCAGTGGCCTATTCTGTGAATGAGAAATAGGGAGCAGTCTTTAGGGATGTAAATCTTTTCAACTTGAGAAGAAAGAAAACAGCTTCCATTGGTTTGGATTAAGTCCTGATATGTGGAATGAGTGTTGTGTTTTAATTGTAAACAAAGAAATCAATAAATGAACACAAACACAAATTATTAGCACTAAAATATCACAAATGCAATCAAAAACAGTTTTGAAGTGGCAAAAGTTAACTTGAAACTGCATCATTATTTACATATCAGGTAATCAAAGGAACATGATTCAAAACCTGTAGAGTTGCAAAAGGTATTTGTTTTCAAACACTAATTGCTACTGAAACATAAAACCTAAAAAGCTGACTAATTTCAGCAGATGATCTTTCTGCTTGCAATGTTACAGTGGAACCAAGTAAAGATGCGGAAGGTACTGCTCACATGAAAACCCATTAAACATACAGCCAGGATTATGGAATAAAATAAATTCACTACAAATCAAGCAATTAAGTCGTTTGCAACTATTTTGCATAATGTGGTACTCACTTGCAGGAGAGGGGGTACTGCATCCACTTGCATGTGGATGATTTTGAAGTCCATTTATTGCAGGAGATGAGAATCCACCAAGTAAATGAGGGAAGATAAAAGGGAATGGAGCCACAGGATAACGACTCATATGGCTGTTAGCAATAGGTGTCCGACATGAATGGCTGCTGGTTGTCATAACAATTGTTTCTTGAAACCTGGATACATACAGACTGAGTTCTCAAAACTGGTACTCAACACTGTCAACTGAAATTTCCAAGGTCTATATATGCGTTCCAAAGGGAGATATGGAACAAATTAAAAACAGGTTTTATTGTTCTGCTTCAGGTTAACTGGAGGCCAATAAACCACAAAACATACCTTTGGTAGACTTAACAGTCTGCTCGGGAAATGATGGTTTTTCCCTTTAAACTGCAAAAACAAAACAAAGAAATGCAGATGTTAAGACAAAAGATTAGGAATTGCTACAACACAATTTCAGGCAAGCCGACTCAATGTGTCTTTTAAAATAGAAAATGAAACTTAAACCATGAGGATCACACTCTTTACAATAATGAACAGAGACTAAATGAAGCTTATAAATATACACAAGAACATAAAAAGGAGAGGAGTAGGCAATCTGACCCCTCAACACTGCTCTGCCTTTTCATAAGATCGTGGCTGATCTTTTCATGGACTCAGGTCCACTTACCCACCCGCTCACCATAACACTCAATTCCTTTACTGTTCAAAAAGCTATCTATCTTTGCCTTAAAGACAATCAATGATGTAGCCTTATCTGCTTCATGGCCACGGAATCCCACACATTCACAAGTGATTCACAGGTGAAGAAGTCCCTTCAACTCAGTCATAAATCTGCTCCTCCTTATTTTGAGGCCCTACCCCCAGACCTAGTTTCACCTGCCATTGGAAACAACCTTCCTGCTTCTCTTTTGTTTATTTCCTTTTTAATTTTATATGTTTCCAAAAGATTCCCCCTTATTCTTCTAAATTCCAATGAGTATAATCCCAGACTACTCAACCTCTCCTCATAAATTTGTTAGGTCACTATTGGAATATTGTGTGCAATTCTGGTCTCCCTGCTTTCGGAAGGATGTTGTGAAACTTGAAAGAGTTCAGAAAAGATTTACTAAGATGTTGCCAGGGTTGGAGGGTTTGAGCTATAGGGAGAGGCTGAACAGGCTGGGGCTGTTTTCCCTGGAGCGTTGGAGGCTGAGGAGTGACCTAGAGGTTTATAAAATCTTGAGGTCCCTTTTGGCACTATGATAGTACCACATACCATGATGGAGGGTATTCTCAGTGTGAAGGTGGGCTTAGTCTCCTCAAGGACTGGGCAATACTCTTACTGATAGTATCAGAGACAGATGCATCTGCAGCAAGCAAATTGTTAAGCATAGGGTCTAGTATGTTTTTCCCTCTTGTTGGTTCCCCCCCACTTCCTACATGCCCAGTCTATCAGCTATAGAACCCAACCAGCTCAGTAGTATTAATGCTGAGCCACTCTTGATGGTGGACATTGAAATCCGCCATGCAGAGTTCATGGTGAGGTGCAGACTTGGTTTGACTGTGCATAGCTGTGTCATTTCACAGAGAGGACCATGCAAGAAAATGTTCCAAAATGCACATGCTGAGACCATCATGTTGAATTTTCCATGACATCTTCTTCTACAACATGGTCATGTGTGTCTCAGGGAAAGGAAATATTCCCTTGTCCATTCTACTCTTTCAAAACTATGACAAAAGCTGTTTTAAGTTAAATAATGGTGGGAGGCAGGTACATTTTATTCACTCACTATTCTCTCACCTCTGGATTTAGTCAGGTTAGACTGCTCTGAGAAAATCCCTATTTACTAAGATTTATCCAGTTTCCTGTCTCAGTTAGCTCCAGGTGGGTGCAGATTGTCAGTGTAGAATTGTGTATTATTGAACAATCAGTTAGTAATCTGGAAAAATTAGTAGGCTGTGCTTTTTGGAATTAGTAAAATTAATTCTCATGTAATAATCAGATTCACTCTTGAGACTGATGTTAAAACATGTGGTTGCATCAGGGTAAAGGAGTTGTTAAACATACCCTGGATTTGCTTCATGCTGTCAGGAATGAAGGAGACTGTTCTGTACCCAAGCAGTGATATACATTGGTTCTAGTCTTCAGAAACTTGCTAGATCCTGGAAAGATCCCAGCAGGTTGCAAAACCACAAGTGGTACTGTGGCAGTGTCCCTACCCCAGCTCAGGGGGCATGGGTTCAAGTCTCACCTGCTCCAGATCTGTGTAATAAGATCTCTGAATAGGTTGCTTGGAAAATTGGTTATGTTAAAAAAGAGCACAAATGTATCACCATTGTGCAAGAAAAAAGGAAACAGACAGCAGGGAATTATAGGTCACTTAGCTAGCATCAATCATTGTGAAGTCTACTGTATGAAGCTGAACAAGATTTTTCACAACCCTGCATAATATTTAACCCAATGGTGAGCATTGATCGCATTTTGCACCATCATGAGGCCCACACAGTTCCATCTCCATAACATCACCCACCTCCTCCCCTGCTTCAGCTCATCTGCTGCTTAAACATGTTGATTTAACCACCAGAATGCACTCCTGCCTGACTACTGACGTTTTATTCCCTGTAATCTTGTCCATACCAACTTGATGATCTGTATTGGCTCCCAGATAAACAATGCCTCAATTATAAAGGTTTATTCTTGATTTCAAATTCCTCCATTACCTTGCTCCTCCTCATCTTAGAAATCTCTTCCAGTTCCAAAACCGTTCTAGGTATCTGTGCTCATTTAATTCTAATCATTTGAGTTTACTTATTCTCACAGAGTTGATGACCATGCTTTAAGTTGTTTCGGTCCTAAGCACTGGAATTCTCACACTAAGTCGCTCTACATCTCATTCTTTTGTTAAATCACTGATTAAAACCTACTTCCTTGTCAAAGTTTTGTTCGTCTTCTGTATTATCACCTTGTCTGACTCACTCTCAAGTGTTACTTTCAAACATTCCCACGCAGAACCCTGGCAAGTTTTATTAGATAAAGCATATTATAAATACAAATTATTACTGTTGTACTTCACAACATCAGAACATTGCAAAGTTTTTGCATTCACTGAAAAATGTTTTATAAATAGTCACTGTCATAACATAGGAAACATGACAGCCAATTTGAACAAAGTAGCAATAAGATAATGACTAGATAATGTCTATTAATGATGTTTGCTAAGGCATTTTGTCTTAGGAAATAGAGTTTGTGAGCATCCTTGGAATGGAAATATCAGGTTATGTTTTGAAATATGTGTCTCGTGCACTACTGTTAGCTCTACTCCTGTTTTGATAAATATTCAGTTGTCAGAGGCATTTGCCAATAATCTTGATGTTATTGATGGGTTTTCTAACATAAGGCTTCTGCTCTGAAACATTGTATTGCACTGACTGTAAGATAACGCCTTTGTGTGGAGCTGCAGAAGTTGGGGGAGATACTAAGCGAGTATTTTGCATCAGTGTTTACTGGGGAGAAGGACATGGAAGGTATAGTATGTAAGGAAATAGATGGAAACATCTTGAAAAATGTCCATATTACAGAGGAGGAAGTGCTGGAAGTCTTGAAATGTACAAAGGTGGATAAATCCCCAGGACCTGATCAGGTGTACCCTAGAACTTTGTGGGAAGCTAGAGAAGTGATTGCTGGGCCTCTTGATGAGATATTTGGATAATCGATAGTCACAGGCGAGGTGCTAGAAGACTGGAGGTTGGCTAACGTGATGCCACTGTTTAAGAAGGGTGGTAAGGACAAGCCAGGGAACTATAGACCAGTGAGCCTGACATCAGTGGTGGGTAGGCTTTTGGAGGGAATCCTGAGGGATAGGATGTGCATGTATTTGGAAAGGCAAGGACTGATTAGGGATAGTCGACAAGATTCCCCATGGAAATCCCCATTCCCTGATTAGAAAGATTAGATCTCATGGAATAGAGGGAGAACTGGCCATTTGGATACAGAACTTGCTCAAAGGTAGAAGACAGAGGGTGGTGGTGGTGGGTTGTTTTTCAGTCTGGAAGCCGTGACCAGTGGAGTGGCACAAAGATCGGTGCTGGGTTCACTACTTTTCGTCATTTATATAAATGATTTGGATGTGAGCATAGGAGGCTCATTTAATAAGTTTGCAGATGACACCAAAATTGGAGGTGTAGTGGACAGTGAAGAAGGTTACCTCAGATTACAACAGGATCTGGACCAGATGGGCCAATGGGCTGAGGAGTGGCAGATGAAGTTTAATTTAGATAAATGCAAGGTGTTGCATTTTGAGAAAGGAATTCTTAGCAGGACTTATACACTTAATGGTAAGGTTCTAGGGAGTGTTGCTGAACAAAGAGATCTTGGAGTGCAGATTCATAGTTTCTTGAAAGTGGAATCGCAGATAGATAGGATAGTGAAGAAGACATTTTCTACGCTTTCCTTTATTGGTCAGAGTATTGAGTACAGGATTTGGGAGGTCATGTTGCGGCTGTACAGGACATTGGTTAGGCTACTGTTGGAATATTGTGTGCAATTCTGGTCTCCTTCCTATTGGAAAAATGTTGTGAAACTTGAAAGGGTTCAGAAAAGATTTACAAGGATGTTGCCAGGTTGGAGGATTTGAGCTCTAGGGAGATGTTGTATAGGCTGGGACTGTTTTCCCTGGAGGATTGGAGGCTGAGGGGTGAGTTTATAGAGGTTTACAAAATCATGAAGGGCATGGATAGGACAAATAGACCAAATCTTTTCCCTGGGGTAGGGGAGTCCAGAACTAGAGGGCATAGCTTTAGGATGAGAGGAGAAAGATATAAAAGAGACCTAAGGGGCAACTTTTTCACTCAGAGGGTGGTACATGTATGGAACGAGCTGCCAGAGGAAGTGGTGGAGGATGGTGCAATTGCAACATTTAAAATGCATCTGGATGGGTATATGAATAGGAAGAGTTTAGAGGGATATGGGCTGGGTGCTGGCAAATGGGGCTGGATTAGGCTGGGATATCTGGTCGTCATGGACAAGTTGGACTGAAGGATCTGTTTCTGTGCTGTACATCTTTATGACTGTATAACTCGATTTGGGGTTTGCTCGATTTCTGGTCATGCCAAAAATTGAGCTTGTATTCTCTATACTTCACCATCAATCAATTCAATCCTAGTGTTCTGACTGTCTCAGATAAACATGTCATTTTTAATAGTCACAAAAAAGCATGGAATTAAATTTCTGTGCAGGTTCTTTTTATCACCTATTATTGCCATAGCCTTTTATATGGTTTGTCCAAGATTAAAAGATTAGATTAGATTAGATTAGATTAGATTTACAGTGTGGAAACAGGCCCTTCGGCCCAACAAGTCCACACCGACCCGCTGAAGCGCAACCCACCCATACCCATACATATACCCCTTACCTAACACTACGGGCAATTTAGCATGGCCAATTCACCTGACCCGCACATCTTTGGAGGGTGGGAGGAAACCGGAGCACCCGGAGGAAACCCACGCAGACACGGGGAGAACGTGCAAACTCCACACAGTCAGTCGCCTGAGGCGGGAATTGAACCCAGGTCCCTGGCGCTGTGAGGCAGCAGTGCTAACCACTGTGCCTCCTGTTTAGCCATCACAGCCCAGGGTGAGGAGATAGAGCATCACTACAAACTGATGAAGATGCTCCATCATTTAATTGCAGTCAAATGCTCATATATTGGTAATGCATTGTCCTTAAATGTCGTGTCAAGTTCAGATCAGTACGCGCTGAGTCAGTGGCCACAAGTGAACTCTAGCCATGCCTGGCAATGGATGTGTGTTTGCCTGCTTATCTGAAGCTGAGCTTGTAGACAGGTTCTGTTTCAGAGGATTCAGTTGAATACTTCGATAGGGAGCGTGCTCGGTGAATTTCTTTACTTATCTGACAGCCTCCTGTCACTCTCAAGGAACAGGGTGAAGTCTGATTCCCAGCTGACGGCGGATATCACAAAGAACCTGCCCTCTTTGCTGGTATCCCCAGCATACTTCAGGAAATCAGAAGGGAAGATTGGGTCAAGGGAATGGAGATGAAGTGGAAAACAACTTGACCATCTTCACACCATCTTCAGCTTCCTCAACTAGGATGAGAGTTCACTGGGTGTTGAGAAAGTGCATTCCATTAGAATGTACTGTCATCCTGAATGTTCTCAGGATGACAGATTTTATCACAGAGGGATCCACGATGCATCTCCGTCATAGCACCCATGACATGACTTGCCCACCACTAGCTCTCTCCTATTGTGAGCTACTTTTTTCTGCAAGGAAGAGGGGAGAATCTAAATGTTTGGGTCAAATTGAGCTGGACTGATATGGTTGCCATAGCTGAATAGTTGGAGTTATTTGTTGGTAGGGATTGGTGGTGTTTAGCTCAAATGGATACATGACTTTAAGTGTATGAGAGTAAGGTTGAGTATCCGGATGTTAAGTGTGATTCCTGATTGGTTGAATTGAAAAATGCCGTATACTGGGCAGCACGAGAGTCTGGTGTTCCAGTGGTAGCAGCAGTCATGTGAAGATGCATTTACTGACAGTGATTACTCAATTGAAGTCATGAGGCTTCTTGTGGCACTGAGGCCAGGCCAGGACAGGACAGGCATCGGGACATTAGCTCTCAGGTTGTTTGCTACCGAACTCTTCTAAAGGTGGCCCTTGAGCACTTTGCTACCACCTGCAAAACCATGCCATCTTTCTATGGTATCAACCTCTGGTACTGAGGCCTTAACTGCTGCAACAGTGACACTAGCTCCTGTTCTCTGCTCTAATGTTCAATTTTCTTGGTTGAGTGTTGTGGCAGCAGTACTCATCAGTAGCATCCTGTAACTCAGAGCAGCCTACTGTTAAGAGGGCCAGACTGTCTTTAAGAACAGAAGGCTAGCTGCACCGCATGCATTTAGTGCACATTGCTTAACTCATGACTGAGCACTCAGGCAGCCAACAATCATGTGACAGGACCACACTTGTATGCAGCTTCCCTCCCATGGAACCACCATGAGCCAATCACAAATCACATCCACTGCCCTCTGATAAAAATTCTAAACCAATGTTCAAACTATCAGGTTACAATGATTGATTAAGTTCCCTCCAATATGGAAACAAGCCCTTCGGCCAAACAAGTCCATACCGACCCTCTGAAGAGTAACCCATCTAGACCCATTTTTCCCACCCTATATTTACCCCTGACTAATGCACCTCACACCATGGACAATTCAGCATGGGCAATTCACCTGAACTGCACATCTTTGGACTGTGGGAGGAAACTGGAGGAAATCCATGCAGACAATGTGAGAACTCCACACAAAAAGTCACCCAAGGCAGGAATCAAACTGGGTCGCTGGCACTGTGAGGCAGCAGTGCTAACCTCTGAGCCACCGTGCCATCAGAGGATTTGTTGTCAAGCTTAACAATATACAATTTACATTGTGCATTTATAGTTGTAGTTTTCTCGCTGAGCTGGCAGGTTTGTTCTCAGATGTTTTGATACCATACTGGGTAACATCATACCCACCCTCTGAGGACAAGTGGGAGGTATATTGAGCCCAATTTTTATATGTATGTTCCACATATCCAGTTCCAACAAATGCATTGATTGCACTGTCTGACACACAACAGTAAGATTCAGTTTGGCTTGGGAATGAAGTGAATATGCCCAAAGGGTTTCAGATGCTGCACTGGGAACGAGTCACGACATCGAATTTTTCTTCTGCCGTCTCTGCCTCTGTGCTTACCTTTTCCATCAGGACTCACACCCACCCTCTGAGGACTTGTTCACTCACCTCCAACACACTCCATCCACTTGGATACCCCGTGCTGGTCTGTTACCCACTCTCAGTCTTTTCATCTCCAACTGTTGCTGCGACATTGACCGCCTCAACCTGTCCACCCACCTCACCCACTCTAACCTCTCACCCTCACAACACACAGCTCTCCACTTCCTCTGCTCCAACCCAACCTCACCATTAAACCAGTAGATAAAACAGGGGCGCAGTAATAGATTAGCCACTACACTGCTGAAGCCAGGTGCTAACTAATAGAAACCTCCTCCTACTGCCCCCTCAACCACAATCTCACCTCCCATCACCAAACTATCACCTCCCAGACCATCCACAACCACATCACCTCTGAAATCTCCCATCACTGCCTCCAACCTCATAATCCTGGAACCCCACACCACCGTTTCTACCCTCTACCCAAAATTCACAAAGCTGACTGTCCCAGTCGATGCATCATCTCTACCTGATCCTGCTTCATAGAACTTATCTCCTCAAATCATGACACAGTCCTGTCCCCCTTAGTCCAGGAACTCCCCACATATATTGAGGACACCACTCATGCACTCTACCTCCTCCATGACTTACGTTTTACCAGCCCCCAATGCCTTATCTTCACCATAGACATCCAGGCCCTGTACACATCCATCTGCCATGGTGAAGGTCTCCAAGCCCTCCACTTCTTCCTCTCCCGCTGACCCAACCAGTACCCCTCCACCGACACACTCATTCAATTGGCTGAACTGGTCTTCATCCTCAAAAACTTCTCCTTCGAATCCTCCCACTTCCTTCAGACCAAA
This sequence comes from Hemiscyllium ocellatum, assembly GCF_020745735.1. Taxonomy (NCBI): domain Eukaryota; kingdom Metazoa; phylum Chordata; class Chondrichthyes; order Orectolobiformes; family Hemiscylliidae; genus Hemiscyllium; species Hemiscyllium ocellatum. The sequence goes on from NC_083405.1 coordinate 34,872,135, forward strand.
GGGGTAGCCATGGCACCCGCACGTCCCCTAGCTATGCCTGCCTCTTTGTCGGTTACGTGGATCTGTCCATCTTCCACAGTTACACCAGCACCATTCCCCACCTTTTCCTCTACTACATTGATGACTGTATCGGCACCACCTCATGCTCACATTGTTCCACATCCGGCAGAGATTTTCCTGCACGTCATCTCATCTACCATGTCCGTTGCTCTCGATGTGGTCTCCTCTACACTGGGGAGAGAGGACGTCAACTTGCAGAATGTTTCAGAGAACATCCCTGGTAGGTATACACACACACACACACACACACACACACACACACACACACACACACACACACACACACACACACACACACACCAAACAACCCCACCGCTCTGTGGCCAACCACTTCAACTCCCCCTCCCACTCCACCAAGGACATGCAAGTTCTGGGCCTCCTTCACCGCCAAATCCTAGCCACCCGACACCTGGAGGAAGAATGCCTCATCTTTCATCTTGGGACCCTCCAACCACACAGCATCAACGTCGATTTCACCAGTTTTATCACCTCCCCCCCCCCATCCCCCCTCCCTCCCACCTCATCCCAGATCCAACAATCCAACCCGGCACCGCCCTCCTGAACTTCTCCTACCTGTCCATCTTCCTTCCTGCCTATATGTTCCACCCTTCTCTCTGAACTATTATCATCACCCCCTACCTGCATCCACCTATCACCTTTCTAGCTATTTATCTCTCAACCCCCTTGGGTCCCTGCCACATTCCTGATGAAGGACTAATGTCCGAAACACCTATTCTCCTGCTCCTCGGATGCTGCCTGACCTGCTGTGCTTTTCCAGCGCCACATTTTTTGAATTTGTACATGCTCACTGGTGTAAATTTCAGGGCCAGTTTTAACTTTGGCTAATAATGTAAATTGGACAACTTCTCTATAGTGATCTTCCAATTTTCGATTTGACAATCGTTCTCAGTTCATGTCCATCTCACACAATAAAAATTTCCCCCATTCACCCTTAGATGTCCTCTCCTCTGCACCTTTCAGAATTTATTGTCTTCTGATTAGCATATGAATGCAAATGTATGCATCAGCTTCGCTGCAAATTCTCCACTTGATTAATTCTGTGACAAAAAATTATGAAGTAATTGCATTCAGTTGGGTGAGGAAAAGATTACATATCCAGAGGTCAAAAATCCCCTCTTCCTCCCTCCCACCAAAAAGCACAAAGCAGCAGCAATGTCAATTTCCATGAAATGAGCACCGGGAGCGATAGTGAAGACATGACTGATAAGATCTGTTCTCCACGATCGCCAAACTCTAAGTTACTCCTCCTGGCTACAGACATGGCCAATCAGTAAAAGAAAAATAAGAATAACATCCAAAAACATCACAAGAATCACAGAACATGGAACCTTCTAACATCTAGAGAAAGGAAATCATGCTAAGAAGGTCCAACTTGTGTTTTCTTTTCATTCATTCACAAGATATGCGTGTTACTGTCTAGGCCAACATTTATTATCTAGAGGGTTGAAAGAGTCAATCACATTGATTTGGGCCTGGAGTCACATGCAATCCAGACCAGGCAAGGCCCGCAAATTGGAGGAACAACACCTCATCTTCTGCCTGGATTCAACATTGAGTTCTCCAATTTCAAATAACCTCCCTTCTCATCCCCTGACCCCCTTCCCAGCCCCTCTCCCTCCTTTCCACTCCTCCCAGCCACCTACCGGATTCATCCCTCCCATTGACCAACCAGGGCGTACCCTCTACCTGCCTTCACCTATCCCCCCCACCCACCCTGCCCCTGCCACCCCCTTTATCTGCAGCTCCCCCTACACCCATCCTCAGTCCTGAAGATGGGTTACACCCGAGATGTTGACTTCTCCGCCTCCTGACGCTGTATTCTTCCAGCCGCCTGCCTTCCTACTTTGGATTCTAACATCCACAGTTTTTTTCTGTCTCAGACCAGGCAAGCAGAGCAAAGTTCGTTGTCTAAGTGACATTAGTGAACCAAACGAGTTCTCCCCTCAGCCATCATTCATGGTCATCATTAGACCCTTAGTTGTAAATTTTTGTTTTGATTGAATCCAAATTCCACCATCTGCTATGGCAGGATTCAAACCTCGGACCCCAGAGGTCTAGGCCTCTGGATTGATAGTCTAGCGGTAAGGTTGGTAGGCCATTGCCTCCCATGCATGTTCAAAATTCTGAAAAGTGCTGTAATGGAAATTATCATGTCATGACTACACGAGGTATGTCTGCAGTGTGGTCATGTGCTACAAATTTATACAGTTTATTTAACTCTTATAGGCTTTTTTAGTGTTCCAATTTGCAGCAAAGCTTTAGTCCTAAGCACAATAAAAGTTAATTTATTACACTGGAATTTACTAAGTTAAAAGTGTGATCGTTATTACCTAATGTACAGATTCAAATTAGATATGGAAAAAATATATTTACGAAGATAAAGATAAGATGAGACTGTTGCAATACATAATTTGCTTTAATTTTATTTTTCTAAAGGGAAGTCAGAATTCAGCACGTGCAGTATCTTGTACAGTTGAATTGTTGGAGGTTTCTCCCAGAAGTAGATTGAGCAACACAGTTTCTGGAAGGGAGTGAAGACCCATTTATTTTCACTTTTTGGTCACTGAGTGTCATGGGCCCAAGTGGACTGGTTCATTACAGCAGTCCCCTCGATGAGTGGCCTTTCTCTATCTCTTATCACCGTTGAGAACATTTCTCTCAAGGTACCTCTCAAAGCCCTTTGTCAGATTTGACCTCGAGTGTCATTTGGTAGCCTGTCTTATTTAGATCAAAAATTAAAGATGGCTGATAATTTTTGACAAAATCATTGTTCCACAAGGCAAACTCAGTGAAGTTGGAATTTCCTGTGGTATTTTTGTAGTCCTTATTTTCTTCCCAATCTTCATAATTTCACACCTTTAGAAGGACATATTATATTGTCCAAGGTTAATCAAATTCTAAGTCTCTCCCTTTGTGGTTAATGCTGAGATAATACATTAGCCTATCTGCCTGCTTTGGTTGAAGTGACATTAACAAGTGTAGTCATGTGACCTTGGGGAGCCACTTTGCAAGATTCCATGTCCATTTTCAGAGACTGATGAGCCTTCTTTACATAATATATAATACTATAATTTACACTATTGTGACACCTAGAAATCATAAAAATCCCTAAACATTCATGTATAATTAAAAAAAATTGATTATATAGTTATTGCCATCAGAATTTTTCTACAAAATGGTGGCTAAATTCAATCTGAGCAAAAGGCTTTGCTTAGCAGATTCACAAATCACAAACATTTTGACAATTATGACACTCGAAGATTTAAGATGGTGTAAATCTGTCCATTGTAAAGATGAGACATGCAGACAAAGGAAGTCCAGGTTCAATCTTTAGCCAACACTGAGTTTGTCATTCAAAGTCAGGAAAATAGGATCACAGCAATCCTAGATTACAATCCTGGAGAGTACAACCTGGCAAAGGATACTGTCTTAACTGAAAATGTATTGCTGGAAAAGCGCAGCAGGTCAGGCAGCATCCAAGGAACAGGAGATTCGACGCTTCGGGCATAAGCCCGAAACGTCGAATCTCCTGTTCCTAGGATGCTGCCTGACCTGCTGCGCTTTTCCAGCAACACATTTTCAGCTCTGATCTCCAGCATCTGCAGACCTCACGTTCTCCTGGATACTGTCTTAAATATGGTTCAGTAATTCTTGCTGCAAGAATGCGTGTACAGATATAGATTGAGTACACCACACCAACTTATATTTATAGAGCAACTTTAAAGAAATGAACCATAAACTTTCGGAAACAAAGTATGACACTGAACCACATAAGGGATTATTAGGTCAGATGACAAAATTCATGGAGGAAAAATTAAGATGTGATTTAAATGTGAAGAGAATCAGGAAGTGGAGAGGTAAAGAGAAGGAATTTATTAAGTTTGAGGGCATGCTGGAGGCACCATAATTAGCAAAAAGCCCAAATTAGAGAACAGAGATATCTGGGAGGATTTATGGAATTACAGCATTTAAAAGGCATCAGGATGGTTTTATGAATAGGAAAGGTTTAGAGGGATATGGACCAAGTACTGGCAAATGGGACTAATTTGGTTAGGATAACTGGTCGGTGTGGACATTTTGGACCGAAGGGTCTGTTTCTGTGCTGTACGTCTCTATGACTCTATGATGACTCAATGACTGGTGGACGTTACAAAGTTAGAGAGGGGCAAGCCTAGTGAGTGGTTTGAAAGCATAGGCAAAAATTTTAAAGTCAGTATCCTGTTTGATTAGAACCAGTATTGGTCAGTAAGGACAAGAATGATAGGGGAGCAAGACTTGATGCAAGTTCAGGCAAGAGAAGTAGCCCTTTAGATGACCTAAGGCATACAAATGGTGGAATGTAGATCACCAGCAGGGGTGCCTTGGAATAATCACATATTAAGGTAACAAGGGAATGAATGAGGGCAACAAGAGCAGAAGAACCAAGCAAGTGGAGAAGCCTGATGATGTTCCGGGATGGAAATAGGTGGTCATAGTTACAGTCCAAATATGAGGGTGGAAATTCATTGCATGATCAACAATAAGACCAAGGTTATGAACAGAATGGTTAATCTCAGATTGATGTCAGTGAGAAGATTGATAGCGATTAAGTGGAGTTTGGAGCCGGGATCAAAAATAATGTCTTCACTCTTTCCAATATTTAACAAAAGAAAATTTTTGCTCATTCAATACTGGATGCCAGATAAACAACTGAAAATGTGTTGCTGGTTAAAGCGCAGGAGGTCAGGCAGCATCTAAGGAACAGCTTTCATCAGGCTTGTGCCCGAAACGTCGAATTTCCTGTTCCTTGGATGCTGCCTGACCTGCTGCGCTTTTCCAGCAACACATTTTCAGCTTTGATCTCTAGCATCTGCAGTCCTCACTTTTTACTGCCAGATAAACAAGCTGATAATCTAGCAACATGTGAAACAGTTGAGAGAGCTGATGGTGAGATAGTTTATATACGGGAAAACAAATGCCTTGCCTTTGAATGTTCTTACCAAGTGGCAGTATGTAGATGAGAAACAGAAAAGGACCAAAGATAGATCTTTGGGAGCCACCACAGGTAACAGTGTTCCAGAGCAGGGAGAAAGCACAGTGCAAATATTTCTCTGGCTAAAATTGTATAGATCAGAATGTGTTGTGTGAGTCTGAAGTGGTAAGATAGAAAAGTAGAATCTCATGGCAGACGGACAAAGCTAGATTCTCTCAATAGTTATTGTGATAATATAAAGCCTTTTCTTATATCGTGTAAGTGCATTCAGAAATGCAACAAACTGTATCTGATTTATTCTGCAAGACTCTTCTCATTAGACACACACACACACACACACACACACACACACACACACACACACACACACACACACAAACACACACACACACACACACACACACACACGATCATGGAAGCCCTTAGAAAGTACGAACAGCAGCACACACAATAAAATGAAACTAGGTGAGAGCAGACCACCCCAGCAGGAAAACAGTGGAGAGATGGTGCAGGAGGATGGAGTGACCAAAGGATGCAGACAGGATGAGAAAGACAAAGACAGAAACATGATCTTTGACATGGTCACCTATGATGTTGGTTGTGACTTTGGATAGCGCTGTTTTAAACAGTGGCAGGGAAGAAACCCAGTTGGAAGAATCCAAACTTGGAATTCCTGGAAAGATGGGAATACATTTGGGAGCTGACATTTAAGGACTATGGTGAGCAAAGGACAGTTGCAGATGGGACAATGGTTAATAAGGTTAGATGGGTGTAGGGTCAGTTTTGTGAGTAGAGAAATCATGACAGAAGATCTGGAGAAAGAGATACCTTCTGAAGAGGGAGCTTCATTAGGCTGACAAGATATGATGTAAAAGTGCAGAGAGGGTGAGAGGTGGAGAGATAAAGGGAGGGAATTTATACTGTGAGGGCATGCTGGAAGAACTACAATTCACAAAATGCCCAAAACAGAAAGCAGAGGCATCTGGGAGGATTTATAAGACTGGTAGAGATTACAGACTTTAATGGAGATGGGATCAAAGGTGTGCCTCATGGTCAAGCTTAAGGATGGACAAGAGAGAAGCTAATGGAAGATGCAAGCTCAGTTTTAATGATTATTGAATAGATTGATAAAACTCTTCACTGTGGAACACATGAATACTCAGCACTTTTCAACACCTCGATATTGGAATATATTCCAATAAGGAGTAAATGCACCTGGAAGAAGTAGGCAGAATGAACTGAAAATTAAGATCAAAAATGAATAATCAATTGGTAAAGTTGCCAAATTTTCTGTCTTGGAGAGGCGGGATAAACAGAAATTGATTTTTCATAGTTCTCGTTTCAGTGGAAACAGCTGTCCATTTTACACCCCATGTGATTTTCAATTCCAGTGAAATGAGTTGACACATGGCCATCGCTTTCCTCTGGTAGAAAAGGATAAAATAAACACTAAGAAGAGTCAGATGTGGTTGATCTCAATGAGATTGTTTTGAACCTGGATGCACTACATTTCAGGTAAAGTAACATTGTACTTTCCACTTTCTGGAGCCTGGTATGTTCACACTGAGCCCACATGCCCTTTAGTGTAATCATGTTCTAAGTTTGGAACCTGGTGGTTAATTGAAATAATGTAAATATGTTGGCAATAGCTCTGTACCAATTCAGAAAACCAAATTTAAAGCAAAATCCAAGATTTCAGTAGAAATGTTGTAATTATGTCATTTAATGGTGAGTATATCAAATACATGAAGCAATGTAGTCCAGGCAGCAGGTCATGGAATGGGTCGTTATGGCCAACTGCCTGCACTTCTTCCGCGGTTATGTTAGAGCCCAGGTGTCTCTGGAAAAGCAGCATGCGATGTCCACCAACACCCTGGGGTTGTTCAGGGAGAGGTGGGCGCCACAGGGAGTGGAGTGCATCATTTCCCCCTCCAACTCTATTTTGATTTAATCCCTGCCCTCCCCTTCACTGTTTGATCACACAGCATTGCCCTTTGATGTGAAGGGCACTGCTTGTCACTGGCCACTCGGGTGTTTCCTTTCTTCCTGGTGGTGGAAATTTGAATAAAGATTCATGCATTTTGTGTCCTTTACTGTGTCTGACACCTTCACACATACAACATGGGTGCTGGGGAAAAATTAAGCACTACCGCAGTTAGGCAGGAGTGGGTAAAACAAAAGAAAGGAAAAAAAAACATGAAGCAATGTATATAATCTAAATAAATTATTCTGCTTTCCTGAGTGCATATGCACTTAATTATCCATATGGAATTACTTTCAACAGTAAAATCTTATGGAAGCTAACTGTTTGCATCTAACCCAAATTAATATTTTATAAATTTACTATCACTGTATCTGCACAACCTTGATAATGTGTTTATTTTTAATAATATACTTAACTCAATTTTTGCTGAAAACCATTATTAATAGTGTTAACAGGATAACAATCCATCATGAAAGAGACTTTTGCACTTTTATATAGCCTTTGTGATTCCTAATATTGTGCTAAGACTCTTTTTTTAAATGAAAAGATGCAGAGATGCAGTAAATCCATCAGCATTAAATGGTCTTTACTTGCACTACAGGGACCATGCCTTATGCCAGGTGCAAAACTATAAAATACTTGACAGTCACATAGTCCTGAACTGGTGCTAAATTTCCATCACAGCTTCTTCCAAGGATTCTATAGACCAAAAACAGCAACATGTTTTGTTCTATACTTTGGGACGAAACTGCAGTTGCGTTACCATGTCTGAAAAACGCAGGTCACAAACATATATTTTTATTTGCCATGAGTTGGCAACCTCATTGTACACAGAATCTTTCACATTATGACAAAACCATAGATAATGATACAATTTCAATGTCTTTTAACATGCCTCACATAACTGGACCATTAAGTGGAATCTTCCTGGTTTTGGAGAGTTGTTGGGGGTGTGGGAATAGAGGCATCCAGACAGGACTGGGAATGAAGGTTGGAATAGAGGCACTGGATCAGTGGTCTCACATGTTACGATCTTTTGGGAATCCAGCACCAGCCGGTCTGGCAGTGGGGAGTAATGAATCTAAAATGCTGGCTGGCATGAGGTGGAAACCTGAGAGCCCTCTCATGCCAATCTGTGCCACTGACCAGTCTGTGGAAGGGTTCTTATTATTTTACCTCTCACCTCTTCTTGTGGGGGGGGGGGTGGGGCAATGGCGGGGGTGGGGGGGGGGGTGGGGAGTTTGAGTTAGCTCAGTTGGTGAGAAGGCTACCATGTGGTTCCAAATAATGCCAATGGAATGGGGATTAATCCTTACCTCCTTACCTTACCCATGTAGTAAAATCAAGGTGCCACATACTCTAGCAACAGTGCAATAATTGAGGCTGTTACCCAGGGAAGAGTGAAGGTGTAGTGGACAGCGGAAGTGGGTACCACAGAGTACAATGGGATATTAATCAGATGGGCCAATGAGCTGAGGAGGGGCAGATGGAGTTTAATTTTGATAAATGTGAGGTGTTGCATTTTGCAAAGGCAAATCAGAATAGGGCTTATACACTTAATGGTAAGGTCCTAGAACAAAGAGACCTTGGAGGGCAGCTTCATAGCTCCTTGAAAGTAGAGTTACAGGTAAATAGGATAGTGAAGAAGGTGTTTGTTATGCTTTCCTTTATTGGTCAGAGCATTGAGTATAGGAGTTGGGAGGTTATTGCGGCTGTACAGAATATTGGTTAGACCACTTTTGAAATATTGCGTGCAATTCTGGTCTCCTTCCTTTCGGAAGAATATCATGAAACTTGAAAGGATTCAGAAAAGATTTATAAGGATGTTGCCAGGGTTGGAGGATTTGAGCTATAGGGAGAGGCTGAACAGGCTGGGGCTGTTTTCCATGGAGCATCAGTGGCTGAGGCGTGACCTTATAGAGGTTGATAAAATCATGAGGGGCATGGATAAGATAAATGGATAAGGTCTCTTTCCTGGGGTAGGGAGTCCTGAACTTGAAGGCATAGGTTTAGGGTACGAAGGCCAAGGGACAACATGACTCGAAAAGAATCCTCTTCAGAAGCAACCTCAAGTTCCCTTGATCTGGAGGTACAGCCTCAGGGAGCCACCCACTGTCTTTTATTGAATATAGGTCTTGGAGGCAGCATCTCAATTGATTGTCTCTGGGAAGAGTTCCCACACTGGCAGCCTGACAGGCTGAGTGGAAACAGGAACAATTCACACAAAAGAGAGGAATGTGCACATTATGACGAACCTAGTTATCAGGAATTCAGAAAAAAAAACTGTGGATGCTGGAAATCCAAAACAGACACAGAAATCGCTGGGGAAACTCAGCAGGTCTGGCTGTATTTGTGGAGATAAAGTAGAGTTCACAGTTTGAGTCCAGAAACCCTTTATCAGAACTAATTGCAACTGGTTAAAGATTAGTAAATATACCGAAGATAGGGTGGGGAGGGGTTGAGGAGTGAACCTTCTTTGGAAATGTGACTAAACAGGTGGATCTTTGGGAATGTGACCAAACAGGTGGATCTTTGGGAATGTCACCAAAAGGGTGGATCTTTGGGAATGTGACCAAACAGGTGGATCTTTGAGAAGATGACCAAACAGGTGGATGTGGTGTATATGGATTTCAGTAAGGTGTTTGATAAGGTTCCCCACAGTAAGCTATTGCACAAAATATGAGGCATGGGATTGTGGGTGAGCCAGCAGTTTGGATCAGAAATTGGCTAGCAGAAAGAAGACTGAGGATGGTGGTAGATGGGGAATGTTCATCCTGGAGTTCAGTTACTAGTGGTGTACTGCAAGGATCTGTTTTGGGTCCACTGCTGTTTGTCATTTTTATAAATGACCTGGATGAGGCCATAGAAGGATGGGTTAGTAAATTTGAGGATGACACTAAGGTTGATGGAGTTGTGGACAGTGCCAAAGGGCATTGCAGGTTGCAGAGGGGCATAGATAACCTGCAGAGCTGGGCTGAGAGGTTGCAAATGGAGTTTAATGTGGAAAGGTGATTCACTTTGGAAGGAGCAACAGGGATAAGGAATACTGGGCTAATGGTAAGATTCTTGGCAATGTAGAGATCTTGGTGTCCATGTACACAGATCCCCGAAAGTTGTCACCCAGATTGATAGGGTTGTTAAGAAGGCATTCAGTGCGTTAGCTTTTATTGGCAGAGAGACTGAGTTTCGGAGCCACGAGGCCATGCTGCAGCTGTACAAAACTCTGGTCTGGAACACTTGCGGTATTCTGTACAATTATGGTCACCACATTACAAGAAGGATGTGGAAGCTTTGGAAAGGGTGTTGCCTGGTATGGAGTGAAGGTCTTATGAGGAAAGGCTGAGGGACTTGAGGCAATTTTCATTAGACGAAGAAGGTTGAGGGGTGACTTAATTGAGACATATAAGATAATCGGGGGTTAGATAGGGTGGACAGGGAGAACCTTTTTCCTCAGATAGTGATGGCTAGCACAAGGGGACATAGCTTTAAATTGAGGGGTGATGTCAGTTGTAGTTTCTTTACACAGAGAGTAGCAGGAGTGTGGAATGCCCTGCCTGCAACAGTAGTAGACTCGCCAACTTTAAGGTTATTTAAATAGTCATTGGATAGACATATGGATAAAAATGGAATAGAGCAGAGGGATCAGAGCAGAGGGATCTTGGTGTCTATGTACACAGATCTCTGAAAGTTGCCACCCAGGTAAATAGTGCTGTGAGGAAGGCATATGGTGTACTGGGCTTTATTGGCAGAGGAATTGAGTTCCGGAGTCCTGAGGTCATGTTGCAGTTGTATAAGACTCTGGTGAGGCCTCATCTGGAGTATTGTGTGCAGTTTTGGTCGCCATACTATAGGAAGGATGTGGAAGCTTTAGAACGAGTGCAGAGGAGGTTTACCAGGATGTTGCCTGGAATGGTAGGAAAATCTTATGAGGAAAGGCTGAGGCACTTGGGGCTGTTCTCATTGGAGAAGAGAAGGTTTAGGGGAGATCTGATAGAAGTGTATAAGATGATTAGGGGTTTAGATAGGGTAGATACTAAGAACCTTTTACCGCTAATGGAGTCAGGTGTTACTAGGGGACATAGCTTTAAATTAAGGGGTGGTAGGTATAGGACAGATGTTAGGGGTAGATTCTTCACACAGCGGGTTGTGAGTTCATGGAATGCCCTGCCCGTATCAGTGGTGAACTCTCCTTCTTTATGTTCATTTAAGCGGGCATTGGATAGGCATTTGGAAGTTATTGGGCTAGTATAGGTTAGGTAGGACTCGGTCGGCGCAACATCGAGGGCCGAAGGGCCTGTACTGCGCTGTATCCTTCTATGTTCTATGTTCTATGTTCTAGAGTAGGATGGATGGGCTTCAGATTGGTTCCATAGGTCGGTGCAACAACGAGGGTGGAAGGGCCTGTACTGCGCTGTAATGTTCAATGTCCTAAGATAGGTGGAGAATGGAGCCCAGAGAGAGAGAGAGAAAGAAACAACACAATTGGGCTGACAAAGGAATGGGTAATGGGAGAATTAATAGCTGCTAATGGGGACTATTGGTAGCTGATAATATGTTGGTTGTGGTTGTGATGACAAGGCTTGGGTGTGGGGGGTGGGGAAAGGAGATAGAAAAAGGTGCTCAAGCTTTAAAACTGTTGAACTCGATATCAAGTCCTGAGAATTCACGTTCTGGGGAAAGGTTCGAAAAGGTGATTTTTCTGTGGAAAGAAAGGACTGAGAGGTGCCCTATTCAGCATATCTATTATGTGAATTGGACAATTCTTAAAAAAAAGTTTTCTTACTTGCACTTAAGAACTTACAATAGTGTAAGATTTTTTTTAGCGACTACTGTTTAAATAGTTCTACAACCAAATTGGCAAATGCTTTCAGAGTTGCATTGAGTTCCAGTCATTTGGAAAGTATGTGAAATTTGCAGGGGCAATTCTCAGAAAAGGATTGTTGGAGAACAATAGGAGCGTGTGGATTCTTGGGCAAGCTTCTTAAACTGGACTCAGAGCTTGTGCAGTGTTTGTTGTAACCCCAGAGGACCAGCCGCACTGTTTTTAAAGCACAGTTTTGGCTGCTCGAAGTGCTTAATGTGTGAAAGAACTAATCATGCAGCAAACATCCTTTCGAGTATTTATAAGTAAGCAAAGGACATCCACTAATTGTCCACCCCATCCGATTGGTTGATATACAGCAATAAATACACAATACAAGGAAAAAGGAAACAGCCCCTGTGCATCTGCACTGTCTTACAAGCAGTTAATGGGAATCTGAATAAAACACCTCCAGAGTTCCAAACACAAATTTTCCAATAAAGTCTGCTTCCTCCAGGACACATATCGTCCCCAGCAATTTTCCATTCTTTGCCATACATAGCATGCATAATGCTAGCACTGTAATGTAGCAGTTATGAAAAGTGTGCAGTAACGACAAAGTATTTTTAACTGGTGTCTAGAATTTTATATTTGTTTGCTGCAACGCTGACGTGCATCGCTGATATTGCAATAATTGAATTTTGAATCAAGTTAAACAAGAAAGTTGAATAAATAAATTAATTACCATATGACTACCACCGTGGGAGACAGAGATCTGTGGAACACATTGCTCTAAAATCCTAGGAGATTTAAGAATCTCTTTTCTCCAAAGCAGGGATGCTGCTTATCAAAAGGCAAGCCAAAGTATTCTCAGGACTAGAGCATGCAAACATCTCCTGCTGAGCCAAGACATGTAATTACAAGTCTGCCAACACTTTGATCCTCATCGGGTGTTTACAGTTTCCTTTAGATAAGAGATGATTTTTCCACAGGATAACTGGCGATGAAAAATGGAATCTTTTTCGCTTTTTCTTTGCCCTTAATTTTCAATTCTGTTCCCCAGAGTGTTGATTTTTTTTAAAGATGACTGATCTTGATCTCAGTAGAATTTAAAATCAGAACTAGAAGGAGATCATAAAATGTACTGTCTGTGAAGATTCTCGTCATCGCTGTCTGGCAGATTGCCAGCAGTGCTAACAAATGATCAGTGACTTATTAGTGAAGTAGAATCAATAAAAGGATAGTGAAGACATCCTTAGATCTCTTTCTAATATAGTCTTTCCAAGCTTTCATAATTTATCTCAATAAATTTGCCATCATAAAATGCAGTTGTACTGCACTAACTCCATGTTTTTTTAGCCATTTAGAAACACTGATATAATTTCTCCATTAATCTCCGGCTGACATTTTCGACAAAATTTGTGAAAGGCCCAATCCTAACTTTGTTCTTATTTAAGGATTCGTGGAGCAAAAATAAAGATGGTGGGGTCGCTGAAGGAGATTTTTGAGGAGTCAACCAATTAAGGGGACACCGCTGGCAGTCCCATCAATTCAGGGCAATAGATGTGCTCTTTGGTTGGAAGGGCCAACAGGAATACCCAGGGCTTAGACTGGCTGGCTGTAAAAGTGGGTACCTCTGAAGACTTATAAAAAGGATACTGGGGCCATGGCCATGGGGCCATCACTACGATGAGCTGTCACTGTGGTCCTTGAAGCCCAGAAGAACCTTCCTGGATTGTTTTAAGGATACACCTCTTGCACTGCCTTGGCCTGCCATTAGGAGGCCACCATGGTTCCACTACTGATTTCAGTCTCAAATCCAGATGCCATGTGAAGAGTGCCATTCACTTCCACTGGATTTGGCACAAGTGGCTATTCTCATCCCCAGAAACTACCTCCCAGAAAATAGGCCAGATAGGGAACAGGCCTGCAAGGTCAGCACAGCAACCTCCCAACTTGCTCACACCCCAGGATGAAAATGCTAGCCTTATTTCTTCTACAGTCAGTTTAATGTCACTTGTCTTTGGAGATAACTAGTGGGGCATCTTTACAAAAGTGAAACAAAGTAATGACAGATGAGGAATGATTAACTAAGCGCACAAAGTATATAGAATACTATGAACATTTCCAGAATGGGACGATTGGGTGCAGCCGTCTGGGCGCTGATGTTTTGGCATGGCCATTTGGGCATCAGCTGATTTGGCGCCAGCCCATTTGGCGACGGACGTATTGCCGCTAGGAAAAAAATGTTGATTGATTCATCATCATTCAAAAGTAGAACTTTAAAAAGTTTTAAAACTGTAACTTTATTGAAAAGTAAAAACATTAAATCTGTTAATCACAGATGGTTATGTAACAGATATATTGTAATTTTGTTACACTAAAGCTGTCCATACAGGCAGATTTACAAATAAAGAAATGTTCTTAGCGCCAAAACGTCCATCGCCAAATGGGCTGGGGCCAAATAGGTTTGGCGCCCAAATGGCCGTGCCAAAACGCCGGCGCCCAAACGGCTGTGCCAAACGTATCAGACCCGAACATTTCTGCAGTTGGCTTTCACAAAGGAAAGTGCTTCACACTTGATTAAATATTTTTTGAGTAAAAAATGAGGTCTGCAGATGCTGGAGATCACAGCTGCAAATGTGTTGCTGGTCAAAGCACAGCAGGTTAGGCAGCATCTCAGGAATAGAGAATTCGACGTTTCGAGCATAAGCCCTTCATCAGGAATAATGATGAATAATAAATATTTTTTGAAGTGTAGCCATTCACTGCTGTATTACAGGAATTGGACAATATAGCTCTTTCAGATAATGGCCCAGATATAAAGTGCCAAATGGCCTTCCTCTGCACTGTAATATTCTGTGATGTTAGGAGAAGTATGACAGTGATTTAATTCAGATTTTAGTCTGATTGACATTTTTCACTTAATGTTGGAGGATGATCCATTCCAGCAAGCCAGATCGTGATGGGAAGAACTGGATTCAATCTTCCCATGATATTGGATGTATTTTGAAGTATTGCATGTTATTAGCCAACACCCCTTCACTCTGACAATTGGCTTTGATCTGTGTCTATTTGTAAAGTTATTGATAAACAAGTTATTCAAACATGTTGTGATATAACTCTGAGGTAGGGGGTATGTGTATTGGGACCCTGTGACTCAGACTTAGAATCACAGTGCCACAAGACCTTCTGGAAATTTTTAAAATCAATTTGTTCAGGGATAAGAGTCCAGATTTTCTGGTGACCAGATAAATGATTGTCCAGCAGGTTTAGGAGCTGTGCACAGGGACCCTGAGGAATCTTCATCGTAGTAGACTGGTGAATTTCCTTAAGCCTGGAACCTTCTGAAAATATCCATTATATCGGAGAATTTGGAAGGTTCAACTACACTTAGGAAAACGGTTACTCAGAAAAGGTTAGACTATTTAATAACTAGGCTAGCTCCAGAATAGCCTTTCAACCAACACTCAACCTCCCTCACACATCCCCGACCACACCTTACTCAAACATCATCCATTGCGGGTGGCACGGTGGCACAGTGGTTAGCACTGCTGCCTCACAGCGCCTGTAGACCCGGGTTCAATTCCCGACTCAGGCGACTGACTGTGTGGAGTTTGCACGTTCTCCCCGTGTCTGCGTGGGTTTCCTCCGGGTGCTCCGGTTTCCTCCCACAGTCCAAAGATGTGCGGGTCAGGTGAATTGGCCAAGCTAAATTGCCCGTAGTGTTAGGTAAGGGGTAAATGTAGGGGGTATGGGTGGGTTGCGCTTCGGCGGGTCGGTGTGGACTTGTTGGGCCGAAGGGCCTGTTTCCACACTGTAAGTCTAATCTAAAAAAATTGCCCTGACTCTGACCTGATCCTCCTCTTTCCCTGAGACCTGACTCAACCCCTACCACCAGCCCCAGCACCCTCTCATAACTCCATGCCAATACCCTCCCCCCCTCCCCCCACCATTGGACACCTCCCCATTGTCCATCGTAGGATTCACTTTTTTTGCCCACTTTGATCTTACTGAAACATTCCAACATTTGCCTCCCCCTTTGCCACTTTGTGCCCTAGCTCCCTACTCCCTGGCACGCTACCTCCGATTTGGTGGCACCCTATCCACCTAGCTCCCTGCTTTTACCTGCCACCCTATGCACTAGGTACTCTACTTCCCCAACACCCTACCTCTGGCATCCTGCTCAGCTGCCACATTGACCTCATACTGACCTTGTCTACTTTACTCATTCACAAGAGGGTGGCTGTGATGCTGGACATGGGAATCGCAATATATGGTGGGGGACTGCTGTGAGAACGGGATTGTAAGTTTGCCTTCTCCTGATTGTCTTGCACTATGATCGACCTATCAGAATAGCAGTACAGCTCTACATTGCTGAAACAGCCCCAGCTGGAATTTCCTGTCGGAAATGTAGAGTTCTTTCACTTTGTAATAAAGAAGAAACTCCTTGAAAATCCCAGCCTGCTCTGACACAGCTCAAAGGCAGACGGGACCTGAACCTGGATTTGCCTAACCAGATATTGGCACGCTACCTGAAGAGTCCTCAATGGCCTTTTATATTAGCTCCAATTGACCCACTCACTCATGTCATGATGCCACTGTAACTCAATCCTGGACCTTCTGGCTCAGAGGTGTGGAGATTACCCACTTGGCCAAAGATTCCCTGTCCTCATTCCTATTGTCCCAAGTGACACCCCCAGTTAATTCCCACCATCTGCTTTTCGATGAGTAATTTACAACCAACTGAGGATTTCTCTTTTTCCCTATTTGCAGTTAAATCATTCCTACAAAAATTTTCAAAATGTATGATTTTATTGTGAAATGCACAAAGTTTGCCGTAGCAACATTGCTACAATCTAAGTCTGACACTACCTACAATGAATACAACCTGAGAACACCAGTATTTGTATATATCAGTCCATTGACGTATTCACCCAGGGGTTGCTACAAGCTGTAAGTTGTGTCGGGTTCTGGGAAAAGAGCAGCCTCATTCCCAATACCACAGGAAGCTCAATTAACATCTCATCAGATGCTGGTAACACCCTGTCGAACATCGGCTGAAACGCACCACTTCCTAGTACTTGCAAGTATTTTTCAAAGGTGATACAAAATCAGGTGGCCTCTGAAACTGATTCCAACCTATCATATATTCGGTTTGTGCACATCTCAAGATGTGTATATATGATCTGTGAAAAACACCACTGAGGAACTATTGGATATAATGAAGTCAGAATCCCCACTGAGAGCCACAGGAGTGTGAGAAAATGCCAGAGTGCTGAGTACCTGTCACTGTGAGGAATGTATAACCTGCTCTGTAAGGGCCAGAACATTGGTCTGATTGTAGAAAAGTAAGCACAACCAGTCTGCAGTGGTATAACTTCTTCAGTGGCTCAGTCAAGATCGAGGGTGGTATATTATGGTGACAGTGGGGATCTGGTCTTCCTGTGGGAAAACCAGAACGACCACCAACCTACCCCATCACCATCAGGCACCAAATTAAGCCAAGGCACACCCCCCCAGGGTGCACCAAGTCAGCTCATCAGAGATAAATATTTCTTCATTGCTTGGCAGTGCCACCACAGAACTATACCCATCTGAGGTGTCTAAGATTGGAAGGAACTAGTCACTGTAAGAAATGGCAGATGTGGTGTCACTGGGTGGGATTTGTGGGGACCGGGCAGTGGAAGGTCAGCAGCAAGGACAGAGAATTGGCTCTCAGTGGTTCCATGCTACTTCCCAATACCTCATCCTTCAGTCAGGCAATGAGTGGATGAGAATGGAGAATTCTACTCCCCAGTTCCCCTCCCATTCCAACCCTAATACTCCTCAAAGTCTGAAAGCAACCCGCAAAGGGGCACCCATGCCCACAGCCTGTTGCTGAGTTAAGACCAGGGCCATCAGAGTAGGGTACTTATTGCACACAATCAAATAGTCACCCTTTTTGACCAAGATACACATATCCTTTCTGATGTTTTATGTCTGATAACTTATAATTTTTATACAATTGTTTCTGTTATTACATTTATAATCACCACATCTCCTCACGGGTATTTGACTTTACAACTTTGGGCGGCACGGTGGCACAGTGGTTAGCACTGCTGCCTCACAGTACCTGAGACCCGGGTTCAATTCCCGACTCAGGTGACAGACTGTGTGGAGTTTGCACATTCTCCCCGTGTCTGCGTGGGTTTCCTCCGGGTGCTCCGGTTTCCTTCCACAGTCCAAAGATGTGCGGGTCAGGTGAATTGGCCATGCTAAATTGTAGTGTTAGGTAAGGGGTAAATGTAGGGGTATGGGTGGGTTGCGCTTCAGCGTGTCGGTGTGGACTTGTTGGGCCGAAGGGCCTGTTTCCACACTGTAAGTAATCTAATCTAATCTAACTATAGATGGCCTGGAAATGTTACTATTCTCTCCAAGTGTGATGTCTTTAGATTTGACAGAATGGTAGTTTTTTGGATAGAAGACTGTTAACTTGACTTATCTTCCTGATGGTTTGGGGTCTGACATTCTCTTCTGAATTGGAGGACCTTTAATCTCTTGGATTAGTTTTGTGAAGTGTGTGGTCCTGCTACACCAGGCACCATATTCTTTGCAATATCATTGAATCTTTAGGCATTACTTGTCTCTTAGTGGTATGTTCCATGGGGTTGTCTGCTCTACATCTTTAATTGGCGTCGGTGGCTTTCATGCTCAGTCTACTTGCAGTTCTGTGCTGAAGTAAGCCAACTTGTTGTTTCAGTTTGAATTTAGTTTGGACTTCCTCATTTGCTCTCAGTGAGCAGAATTTAGCAGGTACATGTTCTGAATTCCATGTTGAGAATTCACAACGTCTAGTTTGCCTCCTACAGGTGGTAAGATAGAAAACTACATTTTAATGAGATGGGATGTGCCATTGACAAGGAATAACCCACCTTAATGAGCAACTTTTTTTGCCCAGTGAAAATTCACCTCAACACCCAGAAATTAGTTTAAAATTGCAACAAATTGTTCCTGATGTCAAGGTGGACCTCACTGAATTCCTGGCCTGATTCTACCAGAACTCACCATAACCCACAATGTTCAGGCCCCTATACAATTCCAGCTAAAGATCCCTCCTTTTTTAAAATCAGGTGTTTACTTTTGAACAAATACAATGAATGCAAAAATCACTCGAGTCTCATCGAGAAATTGTCAACTGGCCAAATTAGACGGGCTTCATCACTCATACAAGCTCCTGAAATTTATCTACTTCATTCAATCTAGTAATGCTAATGGAGAAATTACATCTCCCGGCTGAAGTGACTGGGGAATGACCATATGATTCTACTGCATGCGGTCCTTGTCAACTACCTGTTATAGGATAACTCCAGAGACCAACACCCTGTCACCCGTTACTTACACATGGAGAGTTCCTGACATTGATTCAGCTCCCTCAGAGCTAGTTCTCAGAGTGAACTGAACCTCTGACACTCCTGTTTACATCTGTCAGCCAGGGACCCCTGATTGGATTAGATTACCAGCCCCAATCAGAGAACTCATATTCTATGAGGTCCTCCTGCTGACCTCATTACAATCCCTGCATGTGTGTTCACTGAATTGAGAGCTTTTGTCTGTGGTGTGACCTACTGAACCAGACCGAACTATTTCTATGTTCGCAAAACTTACACTGACCACTGGTTGTGATTTAACTATCTCACAGTCTGTACAGGTGAATCATTTACTCGATGTTTTAAAAACAAATAAGCATGGCCAGCATTTTCAAAAGGGATGTACAATTTCTAGGTGCTGTGTTCAAATTATTTGGCTATTATTGGCAATTTCCTGCTGCCAACTTAGGGTTCAATAATTAGAAATGTTCAAGTGTCACAGTTATCAATCAAAAAGCATCTTATGTAACCTAGTGATACCTATGTTTGATAAGGGGTACATTCATATTGTTTTGAGTTAAAATAAATATTTTCGACATGCTAACATCAAGTCTGAACTGGTTTTGTTGAAGATAGATGACATGAACTAACGTAGTGCTACTGTTTTAGACAACCCTAAGAGCAGCATCTGAGCAAATAACCTTCATTATTACAGCTTTAAAGTCTTAGTGCAGGAATATTTTTATGCTTTGATAATAACACTTGTTCTGCAAGAAGGGAGGACAAGACATTATGATAGTAGCAATGTCGCTTTCAACATGTCATTAATTGCACACTTTAAAATTTGACTTTGCAAAATATTAATGAATCTGAGTGCAGAAAAAAATCACTTATTTTGTCAAATCTTTTCATTTTGCATTATCAGGGATGCCAAGGCAAAGGGAAACAACATTTGTATACTGTTTGAGAAAGCATGCTGATTAGTGGGAAGGTAGATTTTGATTGGTAGAGGATTATCATGAAGAATGTAACAGGTAGATGATGACTGACAGTTAGCTGTCAACTGTTTAAATTTATCCAGACAGGTTAACTCGGTCAGCCTGATTGGTCAAGGTGTCACTTGGAAGAATAAACAACAGAATGCTGCCACCTATTTTGTTCAGTTGAAACAAGTACAATACATGTAAAATAAGATGGAGATTCCTGTATAGACAAGTTCACTGGCCTGGGAGCTTTACTGACAATCTTTGATTGCTTGCCAGAGTAATTCTTATCATGATTAGGATTATTCAACAAATACTGTCCAGTTGCAGAATCACATTGAATGTTGGACATTGTGTTTCGAGTTTTGTAAGCACACCTTAGTTCAGTGTAATCAGTACCTTGCTTGTTGTGAACAGCCAAGGGGACATACTGTTTGATCTGATTTGTCAGTTTTTGAGATGTACAACCTACATAACTAGCATCACATTAGCACCGAAATTCATAAACCTTACTCCTTATTTATGTGATATGCACAATGTCTCTTTGGCTTGATGACGGTATCCTGTTAGTAGTGAATGCCTCTCATGTTTACATTGCATAGTAGCAACATGAAACAATAAGCTTCTCCTGATGTTTAAAATTTTGGCATTCCTTTCCTTCCAAGGTACTTTGAATAGCTTACCCTTCCTTCTGAGATGAACTGAGTAGTTCTCAGCGTCAAAAGAATGCCTTAGGCCTATTAATGGGTTGTGTGATAAACAATGAGAAATAGTTTGATTAGTGTAGCCATTATCTCACAGGATAGCTTTGTTGTGCCTTAATTTAGTATTAAACTTATCCAATGAGCAAATGGCATGCTGAGAAGGCCCAACTATACAATCAATAGTGAGCTGGCATCATCAAACCAGTGCATTTTCCATGACAACACCTCAATCAGAGTCCACTTGACAACCAATCAAGACATTCTTCTTTTACAGGATGAAAATATTGTTCCCATTTCTGTGATTTGTCTTGATGACTACTAAACGAGAAGCTTTGGCAAGATATGATTCTTTTTGTTAGCAATGCTTAAGCTCTGTACTCCCAAATGACTTAATTAATTTATACTTATTACAGATTTTGTGAATTGAGCATTGTGTACATTTATAAATATGTCACTTAAAATAGATTATTCCAACAAAGCAAAAATAGAATAATCATATTAATGCGCATAATTAATGCTCTGTTAGATGTGTGGTAGATGTCAGTTGTACTTAACTTTCAAAGCAACTGAATACCACTTCTTCTAACTTAAATAAAGAAGCTGTAACTTTTACCTCTGTAAACATTGATGGTGCTTGCATTGTGCATGTATGAAGATAAACAACCTTTCCATCCAGTATGAATATTAATGTGCTGAATTGAACACAAATGTGATAAAGCAAAGTACAAAGGCTGCTTAAAGTACAGAGCATTCATTTTCCAATGACCCATACAAATCAACACTGTACGTGGTAAGCAAAACTGCTCAGAAAATGTTAAAATCTTAATTTGATGTCAGAAGTCCATTGTTCAATCAAATAAGATATTTTTACTTAGTGTCTTACAAAGTACAGGTTTTTAGCTCATGTTTTGTCATATTCTTGGTTAATTTAACAAGATGATCATTCTCTCACTGCATGGCAACTTAAATATTCTAATGAACTGAAGAGAGTTGAGGGATGAGCATTGAACCTAATTAGATAAACAAATTTGTCATTCAATTTCTGTTGCTAGATCATCTGATTTGGTCCTTTTGAGCACTTTAATTTTGAGACCACCTTTTTTTTTAATAACACAAGTTTGACAGGTTTGAATCCCAATTTGTACAGTATTAGCTGTTCTCAGCTGCAGTGATACTAAAGGTGCAATTCACTATTGAAACTGCATTATTGAAAAAAAGGACAAAATCCGATGTGGCTCTGATACCTGCCATAATAAAAGAATCTCTGAAGATTCATGGTCAAGATGCAGAAAAATAACGATCACAAGGCTGTCATAAATGTGACTTTTTTGGCATTATTAAATCAAGACAGCTTAAGGGATACATTTTGTAAATGCAGATTATATTTGATTCGCAAAATTCACGACTATAGTACTGGAGGGAAAATAATAATATTTTAGCTGGGAATCAATACCTTCAAGAGAAGAAGGATTAGGAAACTGGCAGGATATATCCTGCTTTGGATGGATAAGGTGCCCCGTTTACTGTCATGCACCATTATTTGCCCAATTCCCGACTCGTACAATGGGTGGTGAGTATATGACTCCCACCAGCCACTGCATAATTGCTTTTAAATTGTATTGCTGGCATTTAGCCACTGATTCATACCCAGTTTAACTGAATCTGCACATGACTGCAACCTCTATTAAGATATCCTTACCCATGTTAAGGAGAGGTAGAAGTAGTGCACACTTTAAAGGTATTTTTATGATAAACTGGTTAAAATACATGTGTACTATTTACTTTTCCATCAGTGTTGAAAACATTGTGTATATTAGAAGGCCTCCCTGCTAATGTGATGCCATTGTTTAAAAAGGACAGTAGACAAAATTATAGACCAGTTAACTTAACTTCTGTAGTGGGGAAAATGTTTGAGTCTATCATCAAGGAAGAAATAGCAAGGCATCTGGATAGAGATTATCCTATTGGGCAGATGCAGCATGGGCTCATGAAGGGAAGGTCGTGCTTAACTAATCTACTGGATTTCTATCAAGACATTACAAACACAGTGGTTAATGGGGACCCAGTAGATGTGGTGCACCTAGATTTCCAAAAGGCCTTTGACCAGATGCTGCACAAAGGCTGCAAGACTTACGGGTAAAGTATGAGCATGGATAGAGGATTGGTTGATGAACAGGAAGAAAAGAGTGGGGATAAATGAGAGCTATTCTGGTTGGCAATCAGTAACTAGTGGTGTGCCTCAGAGATCAGTGTTGTGGCGACAGTTATTCACAATTTATATAGATGATTTGGAGTTGGGGACCACCTGTAGTGTGTCAAAGTTTGCAGATGACACTAAGATGGGTGGTAGAGCAAAGTGTGCAGAGGACTGTGAAACTTTGCAAAGGGACATAGATACTTTAAGTGGGCAAAGGCCTGGCAGATGCTATACAATGTTAATAAATGTGATGTCATCCATTTTGGTAAGAAGGACTATTACTTGAATGGTAAGAAATTGCAGCATACTGATTTGCAGAGGTACCTAGGTGTCCTTGTGCACGAATCACAGAAAGTTGGTCTGCAGGTACAACAAGTAATTAGGAAGGCAAATGGAATTTTGTCCTTCATTGCTAAAGGGGTTGAGTTTAAACGCAGGGAGGTTATGTTGCAAATGTACAGGTTGCTGGTGAGACCACACCTGGAGTACTGTGTGCAGTTTTGGTCTCCTTACTTGAGAAAGGATAAACTGGCACTGGGATGGGAGCAGAGGAGGTTCACGAGGTTGATTACAGAGTTGAAGGGGGTGGCGTATGAGGAGAGGCTGAGTACACTGAGATAACATTCATTGGAATTTAGAAAAATGAAGGGGTTCTTATAGAAACATGTAACATTACGAAAGGAACACATAATACAGAAGTAGAGAGGATGTTTTCATCAGTGGGTGAAACTACGGTAAAAGGGCACAGCCTCAAAATTAGGGGTAGCAGATTTAGGACTGAATTGAGAGGGAAATTCTTCACCCAGATAGAGTCATAGAGATGTCCAGCAGGGAAACAGACCCTTCGGTCCAACTTGCCCAGCCAACCAGATATCCCAACCCAATCTAGTCCCACCTGCCAGCACCTGGTCCATACCCCTCCGAATCCTTCCTATTCATATAACCATCCAGATGTCTCTTAAATGTTGCAATTGTACCAGCCCCCACCACTTCCTTGGGCAGCTCATTCCATACATGTACCACTCTCTGTGTGAAAAAGTTGCCCCTTAGGTCTCTTTTATATCTTTCCCCTCTCACCCTAAATCTATGCCCTCTAGTTCTGGACTCCCCAACCCCAGGGAAAAGACTTTGCCTATTTACCCTATCCATGCCCCTCATAATTTTGTAAACCTCTATACGGTCACCTCTCAGTCTTCGACACTCCAAGGAAAACAGCCCCAGCCTGTTACGCCTCTCCCTACAGCTCAAATCTTTGTAAATCTTTTCTGAACCCTTTCAAGTTTCACATAGCAAAGAGACCAGAATTGCACGCAATATTCTAACAGTGGTCTAATCAATGTCCTGTACAGCTGCAACATGACCTCCCAACTCCTGTACTCTTTACTCTGACCAATAAAGAAAAGCATACCAAACGCCGCCTTCACTATCCTATCTACCTGCGACTCCATTTTCAAGGAGCTATGAACCTGCATTCCAAAGTCTCTTTGTTCAGCAACATTCCCTAGGACCTTACCATTAAGTGTGTATGTCCTGCTAAGATTTGCTTTCCCAAAATGCAGCACCACACATTTATCTGAATTAAACTCCATCTGCCACTTCTCAGCTCATTGGCACATTTGGTCAAGATCCTGTTGTAATTTGAGGTAACCCACTACACCTCCAATTTTGGTGTCATCTGCAAACTTACTAACTGTACCTCTTAAGCTTGTATCCAAATCATCTATGTAGTGACAAAAAGTAGTGGACCCAGCACCGATCCTTGTGGCACTCCACTGGTCACAGGCCTCCAGTCTGAAAAACAACCCTCCACCACCACCCTCTGTCTTCTACCTTTGAGCCAGTTCTGTATCTAAATGGCTAGTTCTCCCTGTATTCCATGAGATCTAACCTTGCTAATCAGTTTCCCATAGGGAACCTTGTCGAACGCCTTACATATAGATCACATCTACTGCTCTTCCCTCATCAATCCTCTTTGTTACTTCTTCAAAAAACTCAATCAAGTTTGTGAGACATGATTTCCCATATTGACTATCCCTAATCAGTCCTTGCCTTTCCAAATATATGTATATCCTGTCCCTCAGGATTCTCTCCCACAACTTGCCCACCACCGATATCAGGCTCACTGGTCTATAGTTCCCTGGCTGTCCTTACCACCTTTCTTCAACAGTGGCATTATGTTAGCCAACCTCCAGTCTTCCGGCACCTCACCTGTGACTATCAATTATACAAATATCTCAGCAAGAGGCCCAGCAATCGCTTCTCTAGCTTCCCACAGAGTTCTCGGGTACACCTGATCAGGTCCTGGGAATTTATCCACCTTACCCATTTCAAGGCATCCAGCACTTCCTCCTCTGTAATATGGACATTTTGCAAGATGTCACCATCTATTTCCCTACAGTCTATATCATCCATATCCTTTTCCACAGTAAATACTGATGCAAAATACTCATTTAGTATCTCCCCCATTTTCTGCAGCTCCACACAAAGGCCACCTTGCTGATCTTTGAGGGGCCCTATTCTCTCCCTAGTTACCCTTTGTCCTTAATGTATTTGTAAAAACTCTTTGGATTCTCCTTAATTCTATTTGCCAAAGCTATTTCATGACCTCTTTTTGCCCTCCTGATTTCCATCTTAACTATATTCCTAATTCCTTTATGCTCTTTGAAGGATTCACTCAATCTATCCTGTCTATACCTGACATATGCTTCCTTCTTCTTCTTAACCAAACCCTCAATTTCTTTAGTCATCCAGCATTCCCTGTACCTACCAGCCTTTCCTTTCACCCTGACAGGAATATACTTTCTTTGGATTCTCGTTATCTCATTTCTGAAGGCTTTCCATTTTCCAGCAGTTCCTTTACCTGCGAACGTCTGCCCCCAATCAGCTTTTGAAAGTTCTTGCCTAATACCGTCAAAATTGGCCTTTCTCCAACTAAGGACTTCAACTTTTAGATCTGGTCTATCCTTTTCCATGACTATTTTAAAACTAATAGAATTATGGTTACTGACCCCAAAGTACTCTCCCACTGACACCTCAGTCACCTGCCCTGCCTTATTTCCCAAGAGTAGGTCAGGTTTTGAACCTTCTCGAGTAGGTACATTCAAAGACTGAATCAGAAAATTGTCTGGTACGCACTTAACAAGTTCGTCTCCATCTAAACCTTTCACACTATGGCAGTCCCAGTCTATATTTGGAAAGTTAAAATCCCCTCCCACAACCACCCTCTCATTCTTACAGATAGCTGAGATCTCCTTACAAGTTTGTTTCTCAATTTCCCTCTGACTACTGGGGGGTCTATAATACAATCCCAATAAGGTTATCATCCCTTTTTTATTTCTCAGTTCCAACCAAATAACTTCCCTGGATGTACTTCCAGGAATACCCTCCCTCAGCACAGCTGTAGTACTATCCCTTATCAAAAGTGCCACTCCCCTTCCTCTCTTGCCTCCTTTTCTATCCTTCCTGTAGCATTTGTATTCTAGAACATTAAGCTGCCAGTCCTGTCCATCCCTGAGCCATGTTTCTGTAATTGCTATGATATTCCAGTCCCATGTTCCTAACCATGCCCTGAGTTCATCTGCCTGCCCTGTTAGGCCCCTTACATTGAAATTAAAGCAGGTTAATTTACTAGTCCTCCCTTGTCCCTGCCTGCCCTGACTGTTTGACTCACCTGTACCAGTCTCAGATTGTTCCCTTTCCTCAATTTCGCCCTGGGTCCCAACCCCACCGCCCTCCCCCACACCCCGCACCCCCACTTTACTAGTTTATATCCTCCCAAGCAGATCTAGCAAATTTCCCTCCCAATATATTCGTCCCCTTCCAACTTAGGTGCAATCTGTCCTTCTTGTACAGGTTACCTCTACCCCAAAAGAGATTCCAATGATCCAAAAATGTGAATCCTTCTCCCATACACCAGCTCCTCAGCCATGCATTCAACTGCTCTATCCTCTATTCCTGCCCTCACTAGCTCATAGCACTGGGAGTAATCCAGATATTACTACTCTCGTGGACCTCCTTTTTAAATTTCTGCCTCTCTGTAATCTCCCTTCAGAATCTCAACCTTTTCCCTTCCTATGTCGTTGGTTCCAATGTGGACAATGACCTCCTGTTGACCCCTCTCCCCCGTGAGAACATTCTGCACCCTCTCTGAGACATCCTTGATCCTGGCACCAGGGAAACAACACACCATTCTGATTTTTCACTGCTGGCCACAGACACATCTGTCTGTACCTCGGACTCAAGAATCCCCTAACACAATTGATCTCTTGGAACCCGACATACCCCTCAATGCATTAGAGCCAGTCTCAATACCAGAAACTTGGTTGTTCGTGCTACGTTGTCCTGAGAATCCATCACCCCCTACATTTTCCAAAACAGTATACCTGTTTGAAATGGGTATATCCACAGAAGACTCCTGCACTAGCTGCCTACCTCTCTTACCTTTCCTGGAGTTAACCCATCTATGCGACTGTATGGCTGTATCTGATTTCCCCGTCCCCCCCCCCACTTCCAATAACTGCCATCCATCACATACTGTTGCTGTTGCAAATTCCTCATTGCTTCTAACTGCCTCTCCAACCGATCCATTTGATCTGCTAAGATTTGCAACCAACAGCTTTTACGGCAGATATAATCCGCAGTGACCCTTAAACTCTCTTTAAACTCCCACATCTGACAAGAAGTACATATCACTCTATTAAAAGCCATTTTTGCTCCTTCACAGCCTACAGATCCAGAAAATAACATCGTCTTATTCCTCTACAAACACTGCCCATGGTTAATTTAATAGCTATGGCTTATATGGATGTGAATCTATAGAATTCCCTGCCCAGTGAAATAGTTGAGGTTTCCTTAGCAAATGTTTTAAAGCTAAGATAGATACATTTTTGAACAGTAAAGAAATTAAGGGTTACGGTTAGAGGGCGGGTAAGTGGAGCTGAGGCCATGAAAAGATTAGCCATGATCATATTGACTGGTGGAGCAGGCTTGAAGGGCCAGATGGCCTACTCCTGCTCCTAGTTCTTACCTTCTTAAGCTTGACGTCCTGAATATACCACAGTACTCTTTAGTTTTAAAATAAAAAGAATTCACCATTTGATGCAGGTGCCTTTAGGCTTAAAATTCTTCAAGATGGAATATAGTATGGTTTTAAAATTTTAATTGATAAAAACATGTCTTCTCTCTCCAGTCCACTCAAGTCAAATGCAATAGGCAAAAGTGAGACTGCAGATGCTGGAGATCAGAGTCAAGATTAGAGTGGTGCTGGAAAAGCACAGCAGTTCAGGCAGCATCTGAGGATTTTCCTGCTCCTCGGATACTGCCTGACTGGCTGTGCTTTTCCAGCACCAATCTAATCTTGACTCGCATTCAATAGTACCGTCTTCATTCAATGTGTAGTTTCCTGACTGAGAAGTGATGTGTTCATCAGGATTATGATATGGTGTTGGACTGGAGTGTACAAAGTTAAAAATCGCACACCAGGTTATAGTCCAACAGGTTTAATTGGAAGCACTAGCTTTCAAGGCGACGCTCCTTCATCAGGTGGTTGAAGGAGCATCACTCCGAAAGCTAGTGCTTCCAATTAAACCTGTTGGATGAGAACCTGGTGTTGCGTGATTTTTAACTTCATCAGGGTTGAATTACATTTTCTATTTGTGCTTCCTTCTAAATATTCTTTTTCAAAATCCAGGAAGATTCTGTGAATACTGAGTGCTAGCTTCTCTTCTGCTAAATATGTTGCCTGAATTTGCATTTTGTCGAATGGGAATTGGCCACTGTGCAGGTTTCCTTGCAGTGCACACCTCATTGGTACCAATGGCATCTGGAGGCATTCACAAGCTACTGAGTAGACAAGGTTGAGTGAACTTCAAATCCAATATCATCAATCAGGTCAGTTTAAACAAAATGTTTCTCATTCACTGAAGAGCATGAAATGCAACAAACAACTGGTGTGTGAACTTGTAAACACAGAGATGTTGCATTAATGTTTGATCACAGTGCAGTAGATTGGAGCAGGGGTGCATATGTAGGTGTGTCCTTCTAAATGTCCCTTAGCAACAGTAGGTGTAAATCTAGATTGATAGCTATGCTATTCAATCTTCATTAATCTCAGTCAATATTAACTTGAGTAATAGATTACTGAACTGTATCTAGTAAGTAGAGACTGAAGTTGTCACTGCCTAAGTTGTCATTTTCTGCCTTTTCTCCCCCCACAGCTATTGTCAACTGATGTTCCATAAGGCAGAGATTCGGGCATTAGGTATAAAGGCAGGGGTGGGGGAGACAGGAGTTGTAAGATGAAGGAGAAATAAGCAGGGATCAGCAGGAGGGCTTTTTAACCATTGACATGGTCTGTCAGACTTTAGAGTCACTCACTGTCAAATTATCACATTTCAGTGTAGACCCATTCCATCAGTGGTACAAGATATACCCAGAGATGATGTCTGGAAAAGCCTGGAAGTTAACTGATAGTATCGTGTAAATGAATATGACTTGGCTAATCTCAGGGATATTTCCCAACGGAGGTACTGGATGTTAATGAGGAGGAATTTGCAGCATCAAACATGTTAAAATCACTGAATTCTGGCTGTTATTATGCTTGAGTCATTGTGGACAAGTTCCTGTGAATACTAAGAGTGGGTCACTCTGAGGCATGTATTATTGTCACCACTCGAAGGAGTGTTAATTTGTTTGTGAAACATCAAAGTAATTATTGAAATTGAACTTTTGGTAGTCATTAATTGGGTCACTTTTTGAAATTACATAGCTTGATTTGTCAATAAGTTGATTTGCCACTGAAGGAAAAAGCATTTTTCCTA
Organism: Hemiscyllium ocellatum; assembly: GCF_020745735.1. Lineage (NCBI taxonomy): Eukaryota > Metazoa > Chordata > Chondrichthyes > Orectolobiformes > Hemiscylliidae > Hemiscyllium > Hemiscyllium ocellatum. The sequence goes on from NC_083405.1 coordinate 34,902,024, forward strand.
TATATGTCTCCACATTCTCTGGTCAGCTGCCCTGATATCTCCGAGGTGGGGTTCAGAGTCATGGATTATGGGAATATTAATGGCAGCTATATTCAGGTTCTTCAGAAAAAAGGAGACAAATATCTTTCTACAAATGGCCCGATTGTATTCTGGGCAGGTTCATTGAAACATGAGGTTCATGTTTCCTTTTTCAGTAAAGAGAGGATCATCATGATGTTCTGTAACCAGTGCAGTGGTCAATTAAATGTTTAGTGCACAGCTGAATTTATGTACTGCTTGGACATCACTATTTTATCATCACATTAAAACAATTCAGAGGAGTACTGTAAACAGAACATGCCCTACTAGTGCTGTGTCAAAGCATCAATGGTCTGGACTTTGCTGAAGTTGGCGTTCTCATGCATGCATCAGTCTGGTTTGGGAAGCCTCGCAGTACAATCTAAACAGAGTGTGTCACATCATAACTTTCCAGCTACACATCTAGTCAGAAAGACTCTACTTGCTAGGTCTTCGAATTTCAGTGCTATCTATCTATCATATTATGCAGTGCCAATCAGGCTGGCTGATCAATCACCAGCACTCACAGTAACCTTGTGCTTGAACCAGCTTGGCTTCAGTTATTGGATTGCTGGTCTGTCTGCCACAGAAGATTGGCTCCTGTCCAACCTTCTGTCATCAGGCCTGTTATTTTGGAGCCACCTTGAGACCCTTCCCACTTACCTCCCGAGTAGGACCTTTGCCAGTTCATGATAACCCAACTGACAAATCGGTGTATGCTTGAGAAATGACTGAAAAGGGAATTATCTTGGGGATGTATATAAAGTATTAAATGGTACAGAAAATGTAAATGTGGAACGTTGACATGAAATTAGAGCAAAGAAACATAAATGTGAACTGGTGAAAAGTAAATTGGGCATTGATTGACAGGACATTCTTCTTTCAAGCAGAAGTTAAAAAATACATTTCAGTAATGATTATGGTAATGAATGCAAGAAATATGGAATCATTTAAGAGACAGTGGATTCTGTTTTGAGAGATAGTAGGCTCTTTTATATAGACAAGCTTACTTTAATAACGATCATTTGAAGACATTGTTTACTCTAAGATCATGGATCATAGTAAAATGATAATTAAAGAAAATCTGAGAACTCTTGTTAATTGAGGTAGCTGTAAGGACCGAGAAATATGTTAAAGTTACTTGTCCTTAGTTCAAGTAGATTTCTGCAAAGTTGTGCCAACTGTACACTGGATCTTTGACAGAATGTTCTTGAGGGACATAAAATGTTGTAAACAATGTTTGTTTTTTCTTTCTAAACTTCCCATGTTGGACATTGAGAATTCTAAAATACCATGAACTTTCTCAACTTCATCCATAGCTATTTCAATACTATCCAGGAACATTTGTTGCTAATATCATCTTCCAATGTGTTATAAATTAGAGTTGGTAAAAACAATGACTGCAGATGCTGGAAACCAGATTCTGGATTAGTGGTGCTGGAGGAGCACAGCAGTTCAGGCAGCATCCGAGGAGTAGTAAAATCGACGTTTCGGGCAAAAGCCCTTCATCAGGAATAAAGGCAGTGAGCCTGAAGCATGGAGAGATAAGCTAGAGGAGGGTGGGGGTGAGGAGAAAATAGCATAGAGTACAATAGGTGAGTGGGGGAGGGAATGAAGGTGATAGGTCAGGGAGGAGGGTGGAGTGGATAGGTGGAAAAGAAGATAGGCAGGTAGGACAAGTCATGGGGACAGTGCTGAGCTGGAAGTTTGGAACTAGGGTGAGGTGGGGGAAGGGGAAATGAGGAAACTGTTGAAGTCCACATTGATGCCCTGGGGATTGAAGTGTTCCGAGGCAGAAGATGAAGCGTTCTTCCTCCAGGTATCTGGTGGTGAGGGATCGGCGGTGAAGGAGTCCCAGGACCTCCATGTCCTCAGCAGAGTGGGAGGGGGAGTTGAAATGTTGGGTCAAGGGGCGGTGTGGTTGATTGGTACGGGTGTCCCGGAGATGTTCCCTTAAGCGCTCTGCTAGGAGGCGTCCAGTCTCCCTAATGAAGAGGAGACCACATCGGGAGCAACGGATATAATAAATGATATTAGTGGATGTGCATTGACGGATGTGGAAGGTTCCTTTAGGGCCTTGGATAGAGGTGAGGGAGGAGGTATGGGCGCAGGTTTTATCTGCTTTTATTCTGTCCATTTTCCCATTTAAGTTTGTTCATTTATGAAGTGCTGAGTTCCCAAATTCACTGCCCCATCTCATTTGGTAATCATCTTCAATCTGAGTGGGAATGGCTGGAGGAACTCAGCAGGTCTAGCAGCATAGAGTCATAGAGTCTTACAGCACAGAGACAGGCCCTTCAGCCCAAACTGGCTATGCCCACCAAAAGGTCCATCCCCATTTCCCTGCACTTGGCCCATATCCTTTTAAACATTTCCTATCCATGTATTTGCCCAAATGCCTTTTAAGTATTGTTAATGTACACTGTTGTGAAGGTGTAGAGGTGTACTGTACCTTTAAGAGTTGAAAAGCTAGCAAGGACCGATAAAGCACAGAGAGTCCTGAACAAGTTAATAATGTAATACTTGGTTAAAACAAATAGCAGAAGCTGGGTTGCCATAAAACAAAAACAAATTCAAATTTGGCCAATTAGTTTCAACTCTGCCCCAAGATACCAAAATCCAATCAAATTTGAATTTAGTATTTTGATAATATCAAAACCAATGAAATGATCAGATGTTTTGGGATATTAAACTGGACATTTTGAACAGTTAAGGGAAGAACTCCCAAAGACCAACAAATGTAGACTGCCAGCTGAAGAGCTATCTGAAAGGTACCTGGCTGGGGAAGGAATTTGCACAGCAGAATATCAAGGCCAACTAGGAGAAAATCTTCAAAGGAAAATCTACAAAGGAGAATCAGCAAAGTTGACTGGTTTTGAAACATGATTTTTTTTTTGTAAAGCTTAATCGGGATTTTTTATCGGACTAGTGTTGTAGAGTGGAAGGTAAAAGATAGGTTTAAGTGAAAGAAGTTGTAAATAGTTATTGGTTTCAATATTCTCTGTTGGACTTAAACAATAAAGTTGTTAATTTTTACTTTAAATAGTTTTTTTTGCCTCTCGAATTTTAACAGATTACAGCCTGAGGTTGAGTGGCATAGTGGCTCAGTGGTTAGCACTGCTGCCTCAGGCCACCAGGTCCCAGGTTCAATTCCAGTCACGGGCGACTGTCTGTGTGGAGTTTGCACATTCTCCCTTTTGTCTGCGTGGGTTTCCTCCCACAGTCCAAAGATGTGCAGATTAAGTGAATTGGCCATGCTAAATTGTCCAGAGTGTTAGGTATATTAGTCAGAGGGAAATTGGTTTGTGTGGATTACTTTTTGGAGGGTCGGCTTGGGCCAAAGGGTCTGTTTCAACACTGTAGGAAATCTAATCTTTCAGTGAAGTTTATTCCGTGTTGTAACAATCTGCCTCAAACTCTTAAGCTGGCAGCTCATTCCATATGAGTGATTGTGAAGAGAGACACGGAGTTGATGTTTCAAGTTGTGTATGGCTCTTCTTCAGAACTGAAAAGGGCTGGACAATTGTGTTTGTCACGGTGTAGACACAGGGAGAGGAGGACCAAGTAGAAGAGTTGAATGAATTTTGTGAACATAAAGATGTTCCACTCTTTTTTGTTTGTCTTCACCTCTGTACCCATTTTCTTTAGATAGGAATCCTCTTCCTGCCATCCAGACGCTTTCACCTGACTCCAAAACACCCCCTCCACCCAGGCCTCTCCCTCAGGCCTTTTGCCTGCAGTTGATCGAAAACTGCCAATGGGAAATGGGCTGCCATAATTCCTCTGCTCCCTTCACCCTCTCTAATCTGTCATTCTCTGAGCTTGCTGCACTTCCTTCTTTCAGATCTAACATGGTTATCCAAGCTGCTGATAAGAAGGTGCTGGTCTCATTTGGCTGTTAGCATGCTGACCTCTACCTTGAAGAAAAGAGTGCCAACTCAAGGACACCTCCTCCTTCTCTCCCTGGGTCGTGACCCATCATTGAACATCAGGCTGTAGTTTCCAGGACTGTCATGCCTCCCCACAGCTTCTCACCTAATCAACTTCTACCTCCTTCCCAAAATCCACTATCAGGATTGCTCTGCCAGAACCATTGTTTCAGTCTTTTCCTGCCCCACTGAACTTATCTTTTCCTATCTCATCCCAATTGTTTGTCCCCACTTTGTTCAGTCTTTCCCCACTTACATTCATGCACACTTCTGATGCTTTATGTTGGTTCCACAATTCCCATATTTCTGGATTTACCCTTTTCACCATATGTGTGCAATCCCTTTATCCATCCATCCCCATCAGGATGGTCTGATTGCTTCCCACTTCTTTCCCATCCATCACCCTCCTTCATCTGGTGGAGTCCATTCACAATTTGAACAACGTTTCCTTTAATTCTCTCCAAGTGAAAGGTGTCACCATGGCTCGCAGTTGTGCCTGTCTCTTTCTGGGCTATGTGGGATATTCTTTATTCCACTCCTACTGAGGCCCCCATCAACAATTATTTCTCTGATATACCTCTTCCATCTTCAAATATTAAGTAAAGATGTGATAAAGCAAACATATCAGGGAGTAGAATTCCTTTGAGCATTGAATTATGTTCCCCAAAAATATTTTTAGTAACACAGTAGGAACCATCCCCTGTTTCCACTATTAAAGACTCCTACTTATAGCTTGGAAATGAAAAGTACGCAACATTTCAAACAGATAGACAGAATGGAGAAGGAGGAAGAATAACCCTCACAGTAAAGATTGTAGAGGGAAAGGATCTTGGATCATCAGGTCAGGAAGCATAACCAATATGGAAGAGATCAGAATTGGCATGGATCAGAAAATATTGTTTGGAACAATAGATATGTCACAGCAGAGGCTTAAGCAACAAATGCTTGGAACTTGGAAAAGAGGCAATGTAATAATTATGAGGAACTGTATCATAAGGTAAGAAATAGAGACAGGAAAAGACAGTTCAGTCTCTCATCCCTGCCTCCCCATTCAATAAGATCATGGCTACCCTGACCCAAGCCTTTGCTTTTCTTTCACACCGGTTCAGAAAAGTTATCAACTCCTTACCAGTCATGTTCTCTTCAAATACTTTCAGTGATCTAGCCTCCACATCTCTCCAGGGTAAAGATTTCCAAACATTCATTACTCTTTGGAAGAATAACTTCATTTCCATTTCAGTTTCAAATGAGTGTCCCCTTCATCTGTTGCTATAGCTCCTCGTTCGAGGCTCCCTCAGTGATGGAAGCATCTCCTCAAACTGGTCCTGTCAAGCCCCCTTAGAATCTTGGGTGTTTCAATAAGATCATCCCCCATTCTTCCAAACTCTAATGAATAAAGACCTAATTATTTTTAGCCGTTCTGATAAATCAGCTCCTTCTCCTCAGCAATTAGCTTAGTGAATTTATTTTAAGCAATATATTGCAGAATAAAGCTATTTTAGATTTGGCATTGTGAAGTGAATAATTCCAGAGTTAAAAACCCACTGAGGACAAGTGATCACAATTGAGTTCCATATTACACTTGAAAGTAACATAGCCCAGCCTCAAACAAGAATCTTAAACAAAGGCAATTGCATACACATGAGGGGAAGAGTTGGCTAAGGCTGATTGGGTAAATAGATTCAAAGATGTAATAATTAAACAGTGGGAAACATTTCAAAAGTTTCAAAATGTTCAACAGAAGTGTATTCCATTTAAAAACAAAAGCACAGTAAGTAAAATCCTTCCATGGGTCACTAAGGAACTTAAAGATAATATTAGACTAAGAGATGAGGCTTTTAATGTGTGAGAAAATAGCAGCAAACATTGAAGATTAGGAAGGTTTTAGAAGATCACAAAGACCCATCAAAAAATTGATTAAAAGATGGAATAAGAGGAAACTAGGAAGGATTTAAATGCAGATATTAACTTATATTTAGATGTTTGAAAATAATAAAATATTTAAAACATATTTAAATACAGCCAATGAGATTATCTAAAATAAAGATTGGTTCCTTGCAGTCCGAGTTATTGTCCTATGGATACAGGAGATGGCTGACACATTGAACAGATATTTTTGATGAGAAGTTAGTACCCTCCCATCGAGATGAATTTGGAAGTGTGCAGATTCTCCCAGACCAAGGTCTGGGCAGGAAATATGTAGTCCAGGTGTTAAATAAGACACTTAAGTAACACATTCATTCAATTCCACACTTTGTATCTGTCTTCACAATGGATGACATAAGTTACAGTCTAGAAATCTAGTTGAATCTTTGGCTAAAATGAGTCAGGAGCATAATGTAATTAACATAGGAAGGGAAAACTTGTTGGAGAATATGAATGGACTGAAGTCAATCAAACCCCCAGGAACTGCTGGTCTGCATCCTTGAGTTCTGTAAGGGGCAGCTACCAAGATAGTGGTTAAAATTTCCTGGAGTTCTCTAGACTTTAGGATGTTTCCAGTGAATTGCAAGTGAACAAATGTACCTCTGCTATTCAAGGAAGAAGAGAGAGAAAGAGAGGGGAAGAGAGAAATGGACTCCAGGTCAATTCACTTAGTATCAGTCATTGGGAAAATGCTGGAATCCATTATTATGGAAGTCTTAGTAATTGCTGACAAAAGCAGTTTGTTCTGAAAAATGAACATGGTTTTATGCAAAGAAAATTGAATTTCAAAGCATTATTCGTTTTTTAGAGTATAACTAGCAGAATTGAAAAAAGGGAACTTGCAGATGTATTTTACTTGTATATCCAAAGGGCTCATGGAGTATATTAACATGAGTCAAGAACTGGCAATGAAGCAGAGAACAGTTCATTATAGAACATTTTCAAGTTGGTACACTGTAACCAGGGGAGGTTGTACTGTTTGATTCAACATGTCTGATCACAGATCCTTACACACTGCTTGATTATTTTAGTCTGTGGTCAATAACATACTTCCTAAAGGTGACAAGAGGAAAGTTATTGGTAAGACAGGATAACAATCCAGTAAATGAGACTGGAGGCAAGACCAAGAAGAACTAAAGACCGAAAGGAAAATTAAGAAGTAAGTGATCCTTGTTGACAAACGCTAGTTTGTAGGAGGCACAGGGTGGCTGGTTCACACTTACAAAGATGTGAACTGGTCTAATTCAATTAAAATTAAATCCTATATCTATCAATGAAGAGAAATAAATTGGCTATCTTCAGGTTTGAGATGCTGTTTATTGCAAAGCAGAAGCAATTGTGGATGGCACAGTGGCACAGTGGTTTAGCACTGCTGCCTCACAGCACTAGAGACCCGGGTTCAATTCCTGCCTCAGGCAACTGGCTGTGTGGAGTTTGCACATTCTCCCGTGTCTGTGTGGGTTTCCTTCGGGTGCTCCGGTTTCCTCCTACAGACCAAAGATGTGCAGGTTAGATAAATTAGCCATGCTAAATTGCATGTAGTGTTAGGTGAAGGGGTAAATGTAGGGGAATAGATCTGAGTGGGTCACTCTTCGGAGGGTTGGTGTGAACTTGTAGGGCTGAAGAGCCTGTTTCCACACTGTAAGTAACCTAATCCAAAAAAAAAAATTCCTTTCTTTGCAGACATCTGATGGTTTCTGACCAGAACATTCACATTCCCCAGCTATCTAACGACCTGCCAGTAAAAACCAATCAGTTACATGTGGCCAGCCGAATCTCCATTTGTGCATAGCCTCCTGGCTTCAGCTTGTCTATAACTAACCTATCCCACTGTTTGAACCAACAGCTGAGTAAACAGCACTTACAATAACTGCAAAGTAACTTGCTTTTAAGGAAATTGCAATACTCCCTGAATTGACTTTTTAAATGGTTCTGTCCCTATTTCAGTCATCAATCAATAATACAGCAAAATAAAAGCATATGGTCTTTATGACAGCAAATATCTTGTTTGAAATGTTGCAAGTGATGACAGCAGTCTCGTGCATTTCAACCCATGTGCAGAAAAATGTCTCAACAGCTAGGAGAGAAACTCCAATTGGAGCTGCACTCTGACTGCCCAGTGAAGAAAGCATCAGTTCATGTGTGAGCTTGCTGTCAGAAGCTGAACACAAACGCTATGTTGGAGAACAGGCAGCTCTAGCCTGCATCCACACATGTGAACATTGCCATAGGTATCTCTCCAGCACAAGTTTACCCTCAACACTGTTTCACCAAGCACTGACTACTTGTTGACTACACCAGGGTCAGGTCTTCAGCCTCTACCAATCTATAGATGGTCAGATTGTCTTCATTGGTATAACTTTGAGGCTGGGTATTCTGCAGGTGCATACAACTCAGTAGCTTACATGCCACTGTGGACAGCGATCACAGACAGCATCAGTGTTAGCAAATCATGTTGTGACACTGAAGAGTTTGCAGTGATTTTGCATATGACTGAAAGGAGTTGGAGGCAGGAACAGCAACAGACCATGCATCACAGAAAGTAATCAAGTATCTCAAAAGTAACTAGCTTTGTAAGATGGAGAAGAACTGGTCTTGTAAGACGCAGTATACAATAAACTCACATTGTTTGTTGATGACTATAATGTGTATAGAACTGGACTGGTTACACCAAAACTTCTACAGCAACAAATATTGCATCTTTCCCAAGAACAACATGCTTTTGTTGAACTCAAACAATGCTCCCGTGAAGCAGGTTGGTGGCCAGCAATTGACCACTGCATAGAAGAGGAACCATGAAGCTTGTTCCCTCAATGAGAAACCAATTAAACCCATGTCATACACTCCTACTATTGACTCCGTCACTACTGAAAAAAAAAACTATTGACTCCATGGCCAACTAAACTATGGGAACAACTTCAGGTAGATATTTCTAGCAAAGTGCAAGCAGCCCAAAGGAATCAATAAATTCTGCCTGCTGCTCATGATTTACATTGTAAATAGCCAAACAAATTCCATAACTACCATTTCAGTCATTGACATTGTAGATAAATTGTTGGCAAAATGGTTTTTGGTGGAGACCATTGCTACAGACAATAGACTGCAGTTTGGTTCACACCAGTTCATGGGGTTCTGAGTAAGTTATGGAATTTATCCCTACTTGATATCATGCTACAAGCCATAACTGAAAAGTTGCACTGAATGATTCAAAAGGATGATGCAGGACAGTCTGATAGTAAGTATGTTGGAGTGGAGACATTTAAACAATTCACATCTGTATCCTACTTCCATATATTGATCCATCCCATTTTCCCCGTCCAGAAAGACGAGTTGAATTGTTGCTAGACCACAGACATTTGCAAGTCACTGTCCTTTTTTAACAGGGGTCAATTTTTTAGTTTGAAAGCTCCTTTTGGGGTTTGCTTGATGGGTTACCTTTTGAATGTTGGAGGCTGCTTTTTGGTTTCCATGGACTACTTTTATTATTCTCACTGACTCCTTTGTTAGGTGTTGCAGTGTCATAGCAATGTTACCCTGTGTATTCGTGTTGCTATGTGAGGTATTTGGAGCAACACAGAGGCACATTTAAAAGAATTCAACAATATTATTATAATCATCACTTCTCCATTAAATTAAAAGCCACATCACATAGCGAAAGACAACTGACACAAAAAAAACTATCACCATAAGTATGCCTTCCATGGACAGGTGAGGTCCTAGCTAGATGGTTGCGTTCTTGTCATCCACATAGCCATTGCACCTCAAGTAATTCAAAGTGTGTGAGATGATTTGAAATGTAACAACACATAAATGTAAATCTATATATAAACAAAAATAGTTAGCATTGAATGACCCAGTGTTCATTACAAATATTAATTTAAAACTACTCTCTCCCCATTTAGTCACCATTCCCCGGTGCACTCCTCCTTCTCCCATTACACCCCTCTTCCTTTCCTATGCAGCCTCTCAATTCACTCCACCACCCCTCCCACAGCCATGCAACTTCCATCTCCTCTCTCCAACTCAACTTTCTTTCTCAGCCCCTACATCCTAGCCTCACTAGCTCAACAGCCCCAGACTCTAGGCCTCAGGATCTGACCTCACCACCCAAACTTACCATTTTCACTAAGCCCCTCCCCCGCTCAGCTTCTTTCCCAATGCCTCCAGCCTCAGCAACCGCCCAGCTCTAAACCTTCCAGCTCAACAGACTTGCTTACTGCCATCTTCTCACTCATGTCGCTGCCGTTACGTTCGTTTTCCATGAATGGGAGTGAGAGTTAGTCTGTGGTTGGAGGACCAGAGATCCTGTCCATTCTATTTATAGGGGTGATGTTTCTCTGAATGGCTGTTCCCATGACTGAATTCTCTCAGACATTTTGGCGAAGTTTGGGGCATACTCAATCCCGTGCACATTGAGAGTTGATTCTTAATCTATAAGCATCAGTTAATGAAGCTGCTAGGCTAAAAGCAAGTGAAGCATAATGCAGGCGACTGGGCTTATCCTGATGATACTAGTGATCAGTATAGAAAAGCAGAGTGTTTCAAAGGAATGTCTGTAATTTGTCTCTGCTGATGTTCAGAGAAATTTGTGCATATTTGTACAAGAAACAGACAGTTAACATTGGGCACAGCAAACAATTAGGAAGGCAAGTGTCATGTTGGTCGTTATTGCGAGGTTTTAATGTATGAGATGAAGGAAGTCTTGCTAGAGTGACACAAGACTGCCCTGAGGCTACGTCTGGTCTAATGTGTGCAGTTTTAGTAGCAATATTTAAGTATAGATATAAAAACAGAAGTCGTTGGAAAAATGAAGAGAAAGCAGAGTTAACATTTTAGGTCCGGTGACCCTTCATCAGAACCTCTTTAGGCCCCTCTTCTGCAGAAGGGTCACTGGATTTGAAATATTAACTCTGATTTCTCTCCACAGATGCTGCCAGACCTGCTGAGGTTTTCCAGCGATTTCTGTTCTTGTTTCTGATTTCTAGCATCCGTAGTTGTTTGGTTTTTTTATGCATGGGTACAGTTTACACTGCAAGTAGTGCATCTGGTTCCCTAAATTGGTTCCTAGAATGACAAGATTGTCCAATGAACTGGGGCTGAGTAAATCCGCCTGGAGTTTAGAAGAATAAGAAGCAATATTATTAAAATGCATAAAGTTCTGAAGTGGTTTCGCTGGATAAACATTGAGAAGTTATGTCCGGTAGCTCAATTCAGTGGATTAGGAGTTGGTTATTTATGACTGCAATGAAGAAAAATTATTTCACTCAAAATGTTAATTTTCTGGAACTCTTGACCTCAGAGATTTGTGGATGGTCTATTGTTGAACACGAGGGCAGCACGGTGGCTCAGTGGTTAGCACTGCTGCCTCACAGCAGCAGGGTCCCAGGTTTGATTCCAGCCTCAGGCAACTGTCTGTATGGAGTTTGCACATTCTCCCCATGTCTACGTGGGTTTTCTCTGGGTGCTCTGGTTTCCTCCTACAGTCCAAAGATGTGCTGGTCAGGTGAATTAGCCATGCTAAATTGCCCATAGTGTTAGGTGCAGTAGTCAGAGGGAAATGGGTCTTGGTAGGTTACTCTCCGGAGGGTCGGTGTGGACTTGTTGGGCCGAAGGGCCTGTTTTCACACTATAGGGAATCTAATCATAACATTTTAGTTTGAGATAGAGGTTTGGTCCTCTGGGGGAATTGAAATGGGGGAGCAGGCAGGAAAGTGGAGCTAAGATTGATGATCGGCGATGATTGTAATGAATGGCAGAACAGGTTGGAGGAGCTGCTTGGCTTTGCTGCTGCGTTTATGTAATGAGAACAGGTGAATGTCACTGAAAGTGGGACTGGGAATCCAGACAGTCTCAGAATAAACTGAAATGGCCAATAACATGGTCTACAGATGAATTTTTGATGCCAGATTTTCTTTTATTGTTTTGCACTCCATCAATGTTTCTTCCTCAGACATAAGACAAAATAAACAAAGTCTCAAACGTTTCATTTTTCCAACTCCTTTGCAATGCTGGAGGATACTTGCTTTTCCTAAGGGGGCTGGGATATTTATACCTACAGAAGCTGCAAACTTTGAAATTGAATCATAGAGTCATACAGCACGGAAACAGACCCTTCGGTCCAACTCGTCCATGCTGACCAGGTTTCCCAAACTGAACTAGTCCTAATGGCCTGCATTTAGCCCATATCCCTCTAAAAGAGACAAAGAGACATCATGCTACCTTCCACCCGATTGTCTTTTAGTGAAGCTGGATGAAATCCCATTTTGGGTGCACTGGCCAAAATGAATCATGGCTTTGTACCTGGACCTCACACAGTTCACAGCATCTGATCAAACCTCAAGATCAGAGGTTTCATCCAGAGACTGTGGGGATGAGACTGGTCTACTTCAGTCAGGGGAAATGGACTCACAGTGAATCAGCAGCCACTTTTCATTCCAGCCAATTTTATTTTTATAGATGTTCACAAAACAACAACTCTGTTTCGGACACTCATTTCCGAGTCTTGCTCATCTTTTACTTAGTTGAGATGAAAAGTCTTGGCAATATTTTCCAACTTGATGGGAAAAACAATTCCGGTAGAATATAGTACAGGATGTCAATTCACTAGACCACTTTCACACCCTACAAACTTCCTTTTCAGAGTACCAATGGGATAGGAAGTCTTCTGCCTGTTATTTACTTGTGTTGCACATTGGATTGTTAGTTTTGTTTTCATGAATGGCTTGAACCTGTGGCAGGTCAACTGAGAGAAAGATAGGTCAGGAGATATAAACTTCAAGGATGCTTTACCTAATATATGTCCATAGTAGGATGTCAACAAAATTAGTTCTAATGCTTCTATAGCAGACATATGTGAATAAATGTAGTAATTCAGAAGGAAGTTGACTGAGAGTAAGTTCTCCTGTCACTATGTTGATTGAAGAATTAACTGCTCGTTTTGTCCCATTCTAAACTGCCATCTGGAAAAATTTATGCAGCTATTAATTAGTTTTCGCTACTGATCAATAAGCACAGAGCTAGATATAGATGGTTTGCCTACAGCACTTTTGAATCATGCATGATTTTCAGCAGCCTTTACCATAGAAATATAATTACATCCAGTCATGTATTAATGCTGTAAACTAATAGACAATTTTATTTTTAAAAACTTTAAAGAAAACAAATTGATGCTAAGATGGAAAATACGACTTGCAGTCTACACATCTGAGGATATGAAAAAATTACAGTAGTGGTTAATTAATAAAATCAATGTATAATTGTGTTGTGTTATAACATGTTTTTAATTGAGTCTAAAGCTTTAAAATGCTATAGTTTCTGTTATTTATATATAAAATGCCTAACTTAACATTGACTTTTTAACAGTTAAGAAGTTCACTGAAGTGAATAAACTTTCCATGTGCCACCTTAAAACAGACAGAAAGGAATTCTGCATAAAAAGATAAAAGAATCACCGGAATCATGGCAGCTCCAATGTGTGATTAAAAAGTGACTAAGAGTTACAAAGCAAATTAAATGTAGGATATTCCTCTTCACTTTAGTCTCACACACATTATTAATTTTACGGAACTCCATGTCCTAGAGATGAACGTGGATGGATAGCAAAATCATACTTCAATCTATAATGGAGATTCAGCTTTCGTAAAGTTTACACATTATTTAACTAATGTAATGGACTCGTAGTGAAAGAGCCTTTCAGTTACACATCAGTAGCTGAGAGATTATAGTTTCCCCTGACTACACTTTCAATGTCAATGGGTGAGGGAGACATATACAAATCAGAATATGGCCCAGAGAGTGCACTACAAAACGTACTTGACACAATTCCTCATTTAACTCTCTTGAGACTGAGGCAGCAGTTTTGCACTTTTAACAAGCAATAAAAAGAAAACAATACAGTAGATATCTTTCAGTATCTGAGCTGGTAATACAAAGTCATATAGGACTGCATGACATATCAATGGTTGTGTCATATCTGAGGAACTGAAAGACCAGTTGTATACACAGATAAGCCTGATCTCAGTATGACAAAATTCCATTCCATTGCATGTCTGCAATATTTAAAAAGCAATTTAAAAACAACAACAGTAAGTCTGTTCTGCAGTTCTTGCAGTACTCCCTAGGTGGGAAGTATTGATATGGTAAAACATTGTAGAATTTAGGACAACAACCAGATGCTAGCATTTAAACATTGTGCTTCACCAATCACAGCATGGGAACAAATGGAATAATATCTTGATATTTTATTGTAATTCTTCAAAATGATTACCAATATAATAACTAAAGCATCTGGAAAAAAAAACATAGTTTACATGGAAAAGCATACTATATAACAGATCATGCTGAGTGACAATTCTATAGTTATGATTTGATTGCTATAAATAAGGTACATGCTGTCCAGAATTACATAGATCAAAGCAGGATACCTTTAGCACCTTACCCCTATCAGATGCAGTGAATTTTACATGTAATGCAATGTATAACAGAGCCAATATTGGTTTCACGAATACAGATGTGAGAAATAAAATCATCAATTAAAGGTTAATTGAAATCACTAAAATTAAAAATACATCTCACCAGACTGAAGGCATCTTGAGTGTGAACAAAAAGGTTTTGAAACACCAAGGGTCTTCATGCTGGTGCTTGCCAATAATTCCTTTAGGTCCGTAATCAGCAATGTTCTTTCACCAACTGTCACTAAGACAGAGAGCTCAAACCTTACATGTAGCAAGAGAGAGGTGCCCTCGTTTCTACTATCAAATCAGTTCTCCATGAAGCCAGAAGAAAAAAAAATCAATTCTCTCATTACTGAATTGCTGTGAACTGACTGGTGAATCTTTAGACTGTGCGAGCAAGAATTTGGAAAGTGGTACAGTATCATCACAGTTCTGTGAATAGAACTAAACCTTCGCGTAAATGCAGATTCATTTTACACCCAATTGAATGACATCCAATAATTTTTTTAAAAACTTGAATGCCTACTACAGTGCAAATGTTTACAGTACGTGGAAGTACTATCTACTCACTGTAAAACAGCATTATTTAGCCTTATCAGCACACCATCTGACAGGGCTATAAACTGAATTAACTCTAAGTTGATATGCAGCTTTAATGATGAGAACATTTTGGCAAACCTGTTATAGATATCAACTCTAGACATAGAATTGTTTCAGTTTTAAATTAAATATTGACAAACCTTTGTGAAGGACTTCAGAAGTTGCATTAGCAATATTTGCAAGCTTCAATAACCTATCTAGTAAACCTGTGTAGTGGGAGTCAGTCTGCAGCATCAGATCTGAACAAATAAACACCACATAGCATGCAATGCCTGTATATGTTCTGATTAGAGAACAGATTTCCTAGTAAGCAACTTAATTGAAGGGGGTCAGGTTATGTATGAAAAATCACACAAACTCTGACATCTTTGTGCAGTCAATAATATAATTTGAACCCCTTGATAGTTTCAACAGCCTCCAATCCTTCCAAGCATCCATTATTCTCTGGACATCCCATTTCATTTACTTCCCTCAAATCAGAAGAACAGTAATATTTGACTGAAAGTATTAACTCAGCTCCTGTCTGCACAATGTTGCCAGACCAACTGATATTTGCAGCATTGTTGTCTTTATTTAGGGTTTCCAACATCTGCAGTATTTTGCTTTTATTTCATGTTCCAATTATTTCCCTCGTTTAATGATATTTAGAGAACTTTCTAATAAAAGACAAATTATATGCTTTCTTATCTAGGCAAACTCACACAATGCTGTGAATAATACAGCAAATCAGCCCTGAAAGTACAGAAGGAAAGAGATGAGAGAAATACTGGAGGCTGTGGTAGATGAACAATATAAGACACATGCTTCTAAAGATTTATTTACTGTGCTAAGGTTGCCCATCAAACTCAGAATGGATGGATGATGTGATTGACTGATATGTCTAATCCCCGCTGTCAATCCAAATTTCTGCAGACCACCTCACTGATAAATGTAATATCTGTACCTGTTGGGACATTGAAAAATGAGAGGGGAAGTAATTGAAACATACAGGGTTCTTGGGGGAACTGGCAAAGTAGAAATGGAAAGGTTGTTTCCCGGTGTGGGAGACTTTAGGACCCAAGGGCATAACTTCAGAGTCACATGTTTAAGATAGAAATAAGGAGGAAATTCCTCTCTCAGAGGGTAGTGAATCTGGAATTCTTTACCACAGGAGGCTATCGAGGCTCAGTCATTAAGCATATTCAAGCCTGAGATAGATTTTTAATCAGGAAGTGAATCAAGGTTTATGGAGACAAGGTCAAAAAATGGAATTGAGGATGATTAGATCAGCCATGATCTCAGTGAACTGTGGAGTTGACCTGATGTGTTGAATGGCTTATTTTTGCTCAGCCATCTTATAGTCATACACATAGCAAGTTAAACTTAAAAAACCACCAATGGATTCTCCCTAAATAAAAGGAAGTTTCAACGATCATATAAAATAATCTTTTGCCATTGCTACATTCATACTTTTGATGTCTTCTCTATTGGACATGTACCAACCAATGACCAGATACCCCTGATTCAATAGATGATTCATGTTATAGAAATGACAATTAGCAATTTATCTAAAATTAAAGTTCCAATCACAAACATAAGTGACTCAATGTTTCTTTGGCTCCTCCATTGAAATTTCTGTTTTTATCGTGAAGGTGTCAGAGATTTCATTTGATGGTCATTGGAGATAATGGTTTGCTATTTGTCCAAGGAAGTCCTATGAGTGTTTTGGTAATTGATACTTCAACCCAATGTATATGCACTTCTCCATCAACAAGACATCTGGGTCTGAGATTCATCTCATTCAAGATGTTTTGTATAACTGCCTGGTAAAGACAGTCACCCAAACGTAGGTGGTGAGTCCACTTATACTTATTCCAAGCTCTGTATTACTGTGTTGAATAGTTTTTAATTTTTTTAATCATATTTGTGGGAATAAAACATTATTTGCACTGCTCAGTGAGTAAACAAGTAATTTTACCCTGCATACTCGGCGTGGGTTTCCTCCGGATGCTCCGGTTTCCTCTCATATTCCAAAGATGTGCAGGTTAGGTGAATTGGCCATACTAAATTGCCCATAGTGTTAGGTGAAGGGATAAATGTAGAGGAATGGGTCTGGGTGGGTTACTCTTCAGAGGGTCGGTGTGGACTTGTTGGGCCGAAGGGCCTGTTTCCACATTGTAAGTAATCTAATTATTCACAAATAGTGTCCCCCCCACTACGCTCCCTCACTGCTATCCATGAGGTTTAGAATTATGGCAATAACATACTGTCTTCAGATTCTGAAGCCAGTTTGACAAAGTTATAATAATGAATAAAGCTAAATATTAAATTCCATTTTTGATCATTAGAAATAACTTCATAAGCTAATACATTTATGATTTTGATTATTTTAGCATTGTCAAAGACATTCTATTATTAAATTAATCTTTTATTATTCCCTGTCATTAATGAACTGCCATGCTATTTAATTCTAAAATGAATTGCAGTATTTTTCCAAAGAAGTAATTGGATTTTTCTGGACCATATACTTAAAGAGTTTCAGATTACTGTTGTAAGACACCTTTTCAGTTGTTCTGCCTTGTAC
Source organism: Hemiscyllium ocellatum (assembly GCF_020745735.1). NCBI lineage: Eukaryota > Metazoa > Chordata > Chondrichthyes > Orectolobiformes > Hemiscylliidae > Hemiscyllium > Hemiscyllium ocellatum. The sequence goes on from NC_083405.1 coordinate 34,919,552, forward strand.
AAAATTGGGGAAGAGTGATCTGATTAATCACTCAGGAAGAGCTTTATGATATTATATCCCATTTCCTGAGTCCAGAGACTTGGCATTCAGGTCCATGCATGCCTGCTTCCAATTTCAAACTGTGCTTGTTTGTACAGTTGCTAGGTTTCTTGACTTCAGCCCTTGTACACTCAGACCTCTAGTGCTGTGCCTGAGAACCCAGCCACATCCTGTTCTCACCTGCATGCTCCATTGCCCATGTTACTTCCTGCTCAGAATCACTTTCCCATCCAGTTGTTGGACTTGCTGTAGGCACAATGCACTTCTGCTTAAACAGGTTTTAAGGAGTGTAGCTTAGCTTGCATGTACATGAGCTTCATTCGAACCTGGGCCCCATACGGAGAGTGCAGTGAGCTTCATGAGCCAGTCATGGACATCAACAGGCAGTACAAAGTTCATGTGCCCGCATCACTTCTCTCCTGGGCCTGCTGTAATGTTGCATTGTAAGCTGTATGCTCACTAAAAAGCATGAGTCTGATCTGTATACTTTCTACACCTCCATTCCCTTCCATCAAGTACAACATGATGTTAATTAAAAATTATTATCTGTAGTATTATTGGAATTTAAATGTTTGACTTTGTTCTCTCTGATTGTGAAATAAGAGGTAGGAAGTACTTAATTAAGCAGAATGGTGGTGGTATGTTGGAATTCAGCCACCTCCCAGTCTCTGTTGAATTAAGTTCTGGACATGAAACCAAGACCCTTAAGTAGCTAATTCATAACTTAGAGGCCTCATCCATTCGCTGCTTGGACACAGGACAGCCTTATTGACATACAATGTGGAGCAGCTAAAAGACTGTCACTTATGGGCTTGTGGGTTGTGGTCCCCAAAACGGTCAGTGCTTAACCCAGGAATTGGACATGAGAGTAACCCACTATCCTCGCTCCCAGGGGAAAACTCAACATCGGCCTCCCCACAGCCTGACTGGTTTCACTGGGTCTTCCCACAAAGAGACAGTATGGGCTCTCCAGCTAACAGTACAGATTCCCAATACCTCCACAAGATTTCACCCCTGGGAGAAGGGTGAAGGTGATCTTATTCAAAGCTGAATCATCTTTGCTATAGCCCAACCCAAGATTTGCATTCAGGACTGAAGTTTCACTCCCTGAGTTGTGAACGCAGAGTCAGGGCAGTTCTTGGTTTTACAAGCCAGACCTTAAGAAAATGCCTCAGAATTTGAGATTTTATATTTCGGGGGGCCTCACTCATGGCAGCTATGCCAACCAAAGCCTGGCAGCATAGCCTCCATGCCAACATTTGACTCCAGCTGCCCCATAAGTCCTTATGCATTGTGTCAATAAATGCCAACTTACACCCCTACCCACAATCCTTTGCCCTTATCACTTACGTGCCAAATACCATATCCACCATGTGCAGACCTCATGATACATGCTGAAGTGAGAGTGTCACTATTTATAAAAACGTGCTCTCAATAATAAAAGATTTTAAAAACATTTGACCTCCTTTCATTCCTTATAAAAACAAACATTGGAATTCATGGTCCAGTTTCAACTATGAACTGATAGGCACTACACTTTGATAATGTAAGGTTATGAAGTCAGTCATGCAGCACCAACCCAGGAATGATAACTTTCAGTTTTACGTCAATAGAATGAAACACCATTCTGGACTGTTTTTTTTCAAATGTTCAACAGGTTGAGATTTTAAATGGCTTGAAATTTTGAAAACTTTTGATTGCTCCTCTTCACAGTTATCTTTGATAACTCCTACTGACCATTTCTTTTGATTCTTATGATATTTGCTTTGAAGGGAAAGCAATGTCCTAGTTGTATTAAGGCGAGTCTATTAATCTAGCAACCCAAATAATGTTCCGGGGACTGGGTTCAAATTCCACCATGGCAAATGGTGTAACTTGAATTCAGTAAAATCTGGAATTAAAGGTCTAATGATGACTGTGTGTTGATTGCTCAAAAAACCCATCTGGTTCCCTCATGTCCTTTAGGGGAGGAAACTGCCATCCTTACCTGGTCTGGCCTACATGTGACTCTAGACTCACAACAAAGTGGTTGACTCTTAACTGCCCTCTGGGCAATTAGGGATGGTCAATAAATGCTGGCCTGGTCAGTGCTGCCCTCATCCCATGAATGAACAAAAAAAGACTCTTTTGATCAATTTAATGAACTCAAATGAGTTAATGCACCTTTTATGGGCATTCACGCAAAGATGTCCTAGGATTATATCCAACAGTATTCCCTACCTTTCCAAAGCAACTCACAAAGTTCAGACCCTTTCCTACAAGGTCTAACCAGCATGTAACATGCTTCTGACTCCCAGCTAATGAAAATCAAACTTGACTGGAAGTAGCTGCTATTTCACAAGGATAGCTGCCTCAATGGAACATGGATGAAATGTGACACCCATCCCATTCCCTCGCTGTGGAAATGGTGGCGGCCATGTTTGAGGACCGAGCCTCCGTACTTTGACCTCTTCCATCTTCTTTTTACAATGACAGAAATGTCTTTGCCATTGCAAAATAAATGAACATCAGGTATTTTCTCAGCAAAAGCAACAAAAATATGTCACAGTATTACGCAATACATCCTTAGTTTGATGAAGAGGTAAAGGCCAGTAAGCAGCAATTAGTTCAAGCATAGAGCCCATACAGGGTTTCCAAACCATCCCATAAATTCAACAAACGTGTTTGCAGCTGTTTTCTGTGGACTCTGTTTATTGTAAGTGACATTTTTTTTGCAGGCGAGTAAGATAGTGTTCAACAGAAGCCTCTGAATATTTGACTCTGATAAATGGTACTCTTAGCGAAGTAGGGCTATTATCATCATTGACAATAACAAAAAGATCCTGCTTGGAAAGGCTGCAGCTTAGAAAAAGACATCAAATAATTATATATTTCAAACAAACTGTTGTTGAACTAAATAATGAATTTGAGCCCGATCTCAGACTTGAGTTACATAGTATTATTTTAATCCTAGATACAGGAAAATGAAGTTGTGTACTTTGAATTTTACTCAGGTTAATATACTTGTATTTTTATGAGATTTAATCAAATTCCAGTATCATTGAGAATTATATAGATTAAGTGTATGTTGGCTACATTTCAAACTATGCAAGATCTTTCACTTTTCTCATATCAACGATCCAATAATCAATGGTTTTCAAAAATGAAGAATATTACAATGAACATTGATGGTATTTTCACAACTGAACATTTAGAACCTGATGATTTATGTGAATTAGCATCATGACAAGACATTTTGGGTATATCAACCAAGCTGTCATAACGTAACACAACAATTTATAGGGATTAATTGATTAGCATTATAAACTAATCCTATATGCAGTTCTGGAATCCGCATTATAAGAGAGATATGATAGCGTTAGAAATGGTGCAAAAGAGACTTACGAGGATGTTACCTGGACTAAAGAGTTTCAGCGAGAAAGATAGACTGTGATTGTCTTCCTTAGAGCAAAGGCAATTGAGTGGGGACTCGTAAGCAACAATCTCAATGGCGACTGAGATGTATAAAATTATCAGAGGTATAGATAAGAGGATAAGAGATAAACAGCAAAAACTTCTCCCTTTGTTGGTGGGATCAATGACTGGAGGCATAGAGTTAAGGTAAGGGCCAGTAGGTTTAGAGAGGATGCGAGAATCTGGAACTCACTGCCTGTCAGGGTGGTACAAGCAGAAACCTCCATAACATTTAAGGAGTATGTAGATGTACATTCGCAATGCCAAGCCATACAAGGTTATAGCTAAGTGCTGGAAAATGGGATTAGAATAGTTAGTTGATTGCTTTTGACTAGTGTAGACTTGATGGACCAAAGGGCCTTTTTCTGCACCCTAGATCTCTAAGACTATAAAATACTGCCCTACAAAAACAAGTTAATAAGTGCAATTTTAAGATAAGCTAAACAGCGAACTAACATCATGTGCTCAAAATTGGTATTCTAACAAAATAATCCTTTGCTTGGAAATAACAGTCAGGTAACTCACGACCATTAGACTGGTTGTTGCCTACTAAAGTAAAACTATGATAATTTGGTTTTATAATGTCAGTTGAAGGAAAATATTGGCAAGAACATCAGGAATAAACCATCTGCTCCTCTGCAAAATAGTACATTAGTTTCTTTTACATTCATCCAAACAGGCAGATGGGGTTTCAATTTAACATCACACCCAAAAGACGTCTTTGACAGTGCTGCATTCCATCAACACTGCACTGGCCAGTCTGCCTGATCCTTCTTGTGGTATAAGTGCCTTATAACTCAGAGGCAAGAATGTTACCAACTGACCCATGCAATGTCAGTGACACAACTGTTGTGGTTCAACTGGTTTAATGGAGAATCGAGCATACAGAACAAAAATCATCCACATTTGAATTCTTAGCTCTGTACCTAATTGGCTGCTATCTGATGAGGTGTTGAAAAGGATGCTCAGTTGTTCTTATTCAATCTAATACAGGGCAGAATCTTATATCGGCCTGAGCAACGTGGGCTCTGGCGAGATGTGTGGCAGAATCGGTCAGTGAGTCCAGCAAGGCCCACCTCGACACTGGCAACAACTTGTGCCATTTTATATTTTTAATCATTGTGGCAAGATTCTCAGAAGCAAGTTGCCCATTGATGATGTTTATTGTTTATTAAACACCTTGTTCACAGCCCAACCACCTCATTAATATTCTCAAAACTCTCCAAAAAAAAGAATAGCAGGAAAACTGGAGCAAATACTTGATGGATTCAGCTCATCGGCTCTGGCACCAGTCCAGGTTCTGCTCAAGGTGGTTAGAGCCAAGAACCTCTCCTCATGAGAGGGGAGGAGCTGAATTACAGGCAGTGCTCACCTGTCTTGACTCTTTCTGCTCTGGTGTGGGCTGTTTACCTCATGGAATGAGAGAGAGTGGCAGATATCACAGGCGATGAAAGTTTGTGGCACAGCAGTTACTATTAGTGCAGGTGGGTTGGTGTCCTCAGAAGGTGAGTGGGCAGAAAAGAAGGCATGCAATGCTAGTGGTACAAGGATCAGGTGGCTGACAGCAAGTGGAGGAAGATGCTACAAGCGATAGTGAGAGCAGTATAGCATGAGCCTTGGCTGGGGTGAGTGCGGTAACAGCACAGTTAGCATGAGGTATTGGAGAAAAGATTGTGTCAGTCTTGCTGGCAGGGTAGAGAAGGGAAATGATGCTCTTCCTTCAGAACTGGGTATTCATCCAGGCAACGGAGACTGCTTTATTCCTGGTGGAAACCTCAGAGCAGGCTGGCGAGGGCTGATGTCATGGCCCCCATTACTGGTCGGAGGTGTGGGAAAATGGTGGGGGTGGAGGGGGGTGATGATGTCCTATGGTAGCACCACTCCTTCCAGAAGGATCTCCAGAGCAATGCTTGTAAAGTGAGGTACCCATTTCCCCCCTCAGCCATTTCGGCCAAATGTCAGGAAAAGCAGTAGGGCACCGGCAGACCAACAGAGCTTGCAAAGATGGTATGCTAGTGAATTCTGAGATTTACACTGAGTGGTAAGTTGTTTTGAGAATGTTTTGGAGCAAGATGACTTGGAAATGAGATCTGTGAGATGCCGTAGGGGCGCAGAAGGTAATTAAGTTTGTGAGATATAGCAAAATAATTCATTCAGCCTTGTGACAACAAACCTTCCAAAAACCACGGAGGTAGTTAATAAAATATAAGATTCAGCTCATTATGCCTGATACATCAGAATAGAATTCCCAAGTACTATTACTAACGAGCAATTAATACATTCTACAAGTGAAGCATCAATACCTAAACTTGCAGTGTAATTTAATGACAAAGTAATCTTTCATATTGCTTTCTGTGCTTTTTTCAAGAGATCGATGTGTTTTTTAAAAAACTTTCAAGGTATAATTGGATGGTAACCTCATGAAATGAGTACATTGCTCCACAACACACATTGCAATGTTGTAATTATGCTATTTCGAAAATTGAGTTTTCCATTTTGCACACAAAAATATCTGCACAACCTCCTTCAGTCTTACAATTTGCCAACTCAAACCAAATTTTGGACAATGATGTTTTTCACCTCAGATCTACTAGGATTAGATTTTGGTTACTTCCCTATGAGCTGTTAATATATTGAACCATAATGATGGAGAAGAGCTACTGATAAGTGGCAGCCTTTTAATTAATTAAGGGCTGAATGTCTTTGAAAATATCTCAGAAGTTGCAAACGCCATATGCAGGATAAGCGGCAATTTAAGAGACCAAGAGAAAGGGGAGCATATAGCCCAGTGCAAATCATTGCAAGTCTCATGACTACATTGTGAACACGGACCTGCCTCCTTACTGAAACATGTCAAACTGCTGCTCAACTTCACAAATGAATGAAAATTCAATTATATGGGGCTTGTGTGACTATCTGATAAATATGACGTGATCCTATGGTATAAATGTGTTCTTAATTATTGTCAGTTCGTTTGCTGTTTTGGAGTTGAGTTCTGTAGAGGATAACTTCATTTCAATTGCATGAGTTGCAACTTCAAGATTTTGTAGCTGTCAATAATGGGTTTAATATTTGCTGAATAAAAAATAAATCCAAAAGACAGAAGTAGGTGTGGATTTTCTCAGGGCTCTCCAATTCTTCAGTTGTGACGTGATTTGGTCATAGCAGAAGTTCCAGAGAAATAGTTTACATCTGCTGATCTCTTGCTGGAGAGGTCCAGTGGAAAGTCCAATTAACTTTATAGCCAGTCTAGCAGTTGATCTTTCATATTCTTTGCATTGTGGACAATTTGCAGCATACTTTTCTCCTGATCCTAGCAAAGCATTCCAACCAGTTTTGTCATTTCTTCTCAAAGGGACATTTTAAGTGATGCAAAACCAATTATATCTAAAGCTCACAATGTGGTCTCCTCTACATTGCGGAAATGAAGCATAGACTGAGTAACCTCTTCATAGGATATCCACGTTCAGTCCACAAAAATGACCCTGAGCTTCTAGTTACCTGCCCCTTCAACACACGCCACCCTGTTCCCTGGCCAACATCTCTGTCTGGGGCTTGCTGCAATGCTCCAGCAAAGCTCAGCACAAAGCAGGAAGAACAGCCCTCATTTTCCACATGGAAACTCTGCAGCCCTCTGGATTCAATATCAAGTTCAACAATGTTAAGGCTTGAGGCATCTTTTCCAATGTCCTTACCTCAACCCTCACACACCAGGCCTTGGTACCATAGACTGCTACCACATAAAACTCATTGTCACCTACTAATAGTTCTCATTAACAGATATTCGTTCTCCTAGGCTTACCTTGACCCCACTCCCTTATCAGTCCAACTGTTTGTCTCTCTCGTTGGGCTCTATCTCCACCTCTTATTTGCTCCTCTCCCTCACCCCGCACTATCTTCTGCATAAATAGCACAATTTTCCTAGCTACCATCAGTTCTGAAGGAGGGTCACTGGACCTGAAATGCTAACTCTGATTTCTGTCTACAGATGATGCCAGACCTGTTGGGTTTTTCCAGCAATCTCTGTTTCTGTTTCCAGCAGAACTGTAGTTCTTTCAATTTTTCATATCTAAAACGATGCTGACTGTTCCCTGGGACACCTGTACTCTTTAGACATTCGTTTATAACATTCATTTCACTTTCTATAAATTTAGCTCCTATGGGAGTTAAACTAATTGGTCTGTAATTATCAGGATCACGTCTTGTACACTTTTCACAATATTCAAATTATATTTGGCATCCTAGTATGAATTTTACCAGAGGCTGTTTCAATTTTAAAGAGAGAGAGAGAGAGAGAGAGAGAGAGAGAGACTATGTCTTCACAATTCCCATAATTGATCAAACAAGGACATCTTAACCAATGGTTATCTAAACTCTATGGACATATTCACTCAAGGCTGTTGCCAATACTATCTGACATCATAGATCATAATTGCTAAGAGTGACAGTAGGCCTGCTCTGCCATTGGAAAGCTTATTGCTGCGATTGTAGAGCCTAAATGCTAGGTCTTTTTTTAATTATACATTTGTAAGATGTGGGCATCACTGGCACCACTGGCATTTATCGCCCATCCAAAATTACTGTGGAGATAGTGATGGTGAACTGCCTTCTTGAACCGGTGCCGCCCTTGGGGTTCAGGTAGACCCACAATGCTGTTAGGAAGACAGCTCCAAGGATTTGACCCAGTGACAGTAAAGGAACAATTATATATTTCCAAGTTAGGGCAGTGTCCAGCTTGGAGGGGATCTTGTGGTGGTGTTCTCATATGTCGGCTTCCTTTGTACTTCCAGGTGGCAGTGGTCATGGTTTGGAAGGTACTGTCGAAAGAACTTCGGTGAGTTAATGCAGAGCTTGAGTATTCTCAGCTCCAAGCCAGTGAGGAAAGGAAGTCACTTCCAGCCAAGCCAATTCTTTGTAACTTCCTCCAGTCATTTATAGTCCAGGGATGTGCAGGGCGAGGTGGATTAGCCATGCTATATAGACCACAGTGTCCAGAAATGTGCAGACTAGGTGAATTAGGCACGCTATATTATCCACAGTGTCCCACGATGTGCAAGTGAGGCAGGTTAGCCACGCTATATTATCCATAGTGTCCAGGGATGTGCAGGCGAGATGAGTTAGCCATGGAAAATGCAGGTTTACGGGGATAGGATAGGGGGATGGGCCTGGGTGGGACATGATGGGCTGAATGGTCTGCTTCCACACTGTAGGGAGTCTATGATTTACCACTTGGTCCTGCAAGACAGAAGGAATGGTGACAGGGAATGAGTTGTGATTGTATTTGCTGAAGACCTTGAAGAATGTGGAAGCTTTGACAAGTGGGTGTGAAGTTTACAGCAGTAGAAAATACATGAGAGTGATTAATATAAGAAAAACAAAATACTCGGATAATGTGGATCTGAAATAAAAACAGGAAGTAGCGTGGAAACCTAGCAAATCTGGCAGCATCTGTGAAGAGAGAAACAGAGTGAACGTTTGAAGTCCAATGAATACTCTCTGGAAGTGAAGGAGGCTGGAAGGTGATGGGGTTTATGTTGTTGACAAAGTGGGAAGGAGAAGGAACTGAAACAGATTGCGACACTGTCCAAAGCAAAATACTGAGAGTGCTAATGGTAGTCAAGGTTTGATAGTGATGCAAAACTATTGTTAATGGTAGGTGTGAGTAGTAGAAAATAAGTCAGCTCTTCTGAGAGCCAACCCACACAAACAGGATATCGGTTGGAGGTTAAGGGAGTGTAAACAAAATGGAGGACAGTATTCATGTACTGAAATTGTTGAACTCAGTGTTAAATCCTTAAGAAAAAATATAAAACAACTGCAGATGCTGGAAAAGAGAAACAAAAACAGAAATTGCTGGGAAAAGTCTGCAGGTCTGGCAGCATCTGTGGAGAGAAAGCAGAGTTAATGTTTCAGGTCTGGTGATCTGTTTTCTCTCCACAGACAAGTTAGGAAGAGTTGTTCAAAGTAAGAGCAGGCTCAGCCAGGTAAAGAGGGGATTAGATGGGGACTTTTCAGGGATGAAGCATTGACCCTTCGAACCACCCTGATGAGGTTTGGATGTGCAGAGGGAGCGCACATCCACAGTGAACAGGTGGCAACTGGGGAAATTGGAAATTGCAGAGGAATGGCTGATGAAGGACTTATGCCCAAAATATCAATTCTCCTACTCCTCAGATGCTGCCTGATGTAAAGCATCGGAATAATCATGAATGCAGTGGGAAAAGACTGAATAAGAGGAGAACAAAATAGAGGAGAATGTGAGGACTGCAGATGCTGGAGATCAGAGCTGAAAATGTGTTGCTGGAAAAGCGCAGCAGGTCAGGCAGCATCCAAGGAGCAGGAGAATCGACGTTTCGTTCCTGAAGAAGGGCTCATGCCCAAGAACAAAATAGAGTCAAGATAAGAAGAAATAAATTCCAGAACCAAAGAAGAGTCATACTTGATTTGAAATGCTAACTCTGTTTCTTGCTACACAGATGGTGTCAAACCCATTGCGTTTCTTCATTATTTTCTGGTTCTATTTGAGAAATTAATTCATTGGTTAGGAGCAGATTAAAATGCTGGGTCTGCCATATAAACACTGGGTTATAGGGAGCATATAGAGTGAAAGAGTCATAGATTCATACAGCACAGAAACAGACCCTCTAGTCCAATCAGACCATGCTGAACATAATCCCAAACTAAACTTGCCTGCTCCTGGCCCATATTCCTCCAAACTAGGGAATGAATCTAATTACTTGCTGGTAGGAGAGTAAAGAGACTGTGGTGCATTGAGCAGTATGTGAGGATGGTGGCGCATTTGGTGGGAGATAGCATTTTAAGATTCACTGACATGTTCTGTTCATGTGAGATCATTAAATTTCTTCAGGGACTGCCTTCACATGTTCAGAGTCAGGCTCCTGTGACACCTCCACGCTGTATTTCTGGAGAACCTTCCTTCAATAACAGCACCAGTGCTATAGTCATGGCAATGAACAATAGCATGATGTTTATTGTATGTATCATCAATGTGTTCCCTGTGCTCTCTAACTGGCTTTATCCAAATTTTTGTTCAACATCTCATTTATTCAGTTCAAGTGAGAGAGAATTCTATTTATTTCTGGTCACTTTTTCCTGGTCTGAATTTTCTCTCCCTAGTCAGGAAAATCCCCCACTGCAAAAGTCTGACTTGGGAGAAATAGCTTAGTGTTGTAGTTTTGTTTTGGCTTGGGGACATTGTTGGCTGCTAGGACTTCTTGGGCCTGCTGCACCCCAGGAACAGAGGCAACTGCAGGAGGAAGGCTGTGTGAAAGGTTGACGTTGGTACTGTGGGACTTGTAAGGCAAAACGTTAAAGCTGAATCGCTCGCCCTCATCCCACACCCCACTCACCCGTCACACAATGTACAAGCCTCATCTTTGTCAACCTGTACTACCTCATGACTCTTTCCCCATCCTCAAGGCCCTCATGTCTTCCATGCTGTTCTATCCACTCCCTATGGTCCTCTATAACCAAATTAGTGCCAGGTCAGGATCTGCGCGGAGATGAAACAAAATAATTTCCACCTGTCTATAGATGATTATTGCACTGAAATTAGAAACTTCCTTTATGATTTTAAAAACATTAATCATTTGCATATCTTCAAATATTTCATCGTTTACAAAAATAAACAATAGGTTTGTAGCCACATATTGTAACTACGTGGTGCTGTCACTCAAACTATGAACTGACAGGCAGTCCATTGTGATAATGACAGACTATAAAATTGGTCATTCCATATGAATACTATAATTATGGCCCTCAGGTCTTTGTCAAATGACAGAGTGAAGTACCAAACATTTTTGTTTTAATTACAGAGTGTTTTCTTTTAATCCAAAGGCCGGAAGATTTAGTGCCTTGTCCATTTGACAGAGAATGCCTTAACATATTGACAGCTTCAATAACTTTACCCACATTTTGCATGCATTTATGTCCGCTTTTAATCATCCCAAAGGGCATTTAAGCTCTCACAGAGGGCTCTTACTATATTCCAAATAAGCTCAGCTGTCTGCAAAATGCTTTTTTCAAAAGAATATGCTACTTTGTAGTCTGCCTCATTTAGACCTTCTCCTGAAAGGTAGAAAGCCCACAAGTCATGTTTTCAACATCCGCTAACGTAAATTAGATGTGTTAGCAGGCAGCTGCTCTTTTACAAGTATTGCTGCCTCCTATTGGGTCGGGCAACTACAACCTGTCCTGGACTCCTACCCATTCTGTGAAAATAACAGGTACAAGGTTCAGGAGCGCGACTTCCAAAGTTATGGCTCTACCACCATTTTGGTTAAGCCAGAGACACTCTCCATTCCTCACTAACTCAGGCCTTTATCTTGTTGAAATTAGCTATTCACTTTGAAGGCATCATGGGGAGAAAGATATGGCCAGAGTGTCTGGAAACTGATGAATAATCAGGCATTAATATTCAGGGCTCTGCGTCTGTTCAGCTCACATTTAAGATCAGCTCATCAGAATTGTATACTATTTCTTACATGAGGGCTTGCTGAGTGTGTATCTACTGTAAATCTGCCGTGCTTTATTGCTCCTGTTCGTTGGATCAGAGAATCATAAGCATGAAATGAGGCTGTTCAGCCCATCACTCCTGAGTTGGTTCTTTCTAATGTCAAACTAATTTGTTCCACTTCCTCACCTTCACCACAGGTCATCAACCATTCCCCAAACCCCTGCAAATTCACTCTTTTCAAGTACATTTCAAATTTACTTGTTTATTTGTCTATTCTAAGTTATTTTGACAATTAATAAGCAACTCCTTAAAAAGTATTTCTTGTCCCATCTTCCAAAGTCTAAAGTCTTTACCAATATGTTAAACTATTTTTTGTTTGATTATTGGGTTCACTCCAAATTGTTGAGATCCTGGCTGGGTGAAGATCTGTTTTGAGATCTGCTTTGGGATGCTAATATTTAGAGCAATAACCAGAGTAAAAAATCCACAGTGAAAAATCCAGAATACATCTCATACCTCTGTTCTACCAGTGCCATCATTTCACTTCAATTAATCAGGAAAGAGTGTTGAATTTTAATTCAATACCATTCCACTATAACATGTTCCAAATAGGACATCAATTTGATGATTGAATGTGACTGTTTATATCAACTGTATCCGGAAAATAATATCAGTGCATATTTGGTTTTCATTTTTACAATAATACCAAAATATTCATTGTTAGATCCATCTTTTCAAACATAAGATGATGGGTTTAGCACTGGATCGACTTGACAATATTAAAAATGCAAGAATGACTCAAAGCTTTACAAGCATCAACATCTATCACAGTTGACAACATGGAAATTTACTGTCTACTTACATAAAGCACATGCTCCACATGACCAGCTGCAAATCAGTAACCACAACTTCAAAGTTACTGCTGCTTAATTAAGAAAAGAAGCATATGAATGTCAGTAATGAAGTTCTTTGCCATTTACACCGCAGGGGACATCAAGTGCCTTTGACAGCAGAGGCAGAAACTCAGCATGTGATAAGGCAAACCTACTCACTAATCATTTATGTCAGGAGCAAATTAACTTCCAGCATGGAGAATTTTCATAAAAGTGGAAATTACAGATTCCAAAACACAGCCGTTTTCTGTAAATGCTTACATTTTTTTTCAGTCTGTATCAACGTGCATAGTAGTGTCACTAAATATATTGCAACAGTAACTAATTAATTAGTTGCAAAATCAAGTGTAAGTAAAAATCAACTACACCTCAACTTTTTATTAAGCAGTATCTTTAAAAAGAGGAGATACGTTCAAAATGCCTGTCATAGCCTAGAGCAAGATTTGCATTGTTAATGACCTGAATTATTTTATGTAGAAGGAAAGTTAAAGGGTGATACAACCTAATTTTAACATTGTAGGTGAGATTCTGTTTAGTAATCAGAGTGGAAATTTTTATATTTGGCCACTATATGATTGCAATGTAATAAAATATTGTGTGAAAGTTTCCTCTGATTACTTATTGTAGTGAGTCAAAATATACTTTCAATTTTTTTTGAAACAACAAATATAGGAAATCCTTCAATATGTTTAAAATCTCATTCATGCATAATGATTTTAAAAGACACTTTTCACCATTATCATAAGTCATGATTTTGTTGCTTTAATTTTAAAAATCTTAACCCTTTTAATAGAATAATAACTTCTAAATTGAAATAAGTTACTCACCAGCACATTTCTTTACCAGGTAGACATGTGATGACATTAATCCCTTGAGCTCCTTTCTGTATTAGGTGTTTTGTTCTCAAGAAGTTCTTCTTTGTAACAACATTGAACTATTGTTGCCATTAGGGAAATACCTCATCCTCTTCCAATGTTTCTATTGAGTGAGACAAGTGGCTGCATGATTTAAAGACATGGCAAAGTGAAAATATTTAGACTGTCTTTGTTGGTTATATTATAAATTGCAACAGTCTGTGAACACTTTAACAGTCCTATGAGTTATTAGCCTGGCCAGTAAGCCAGTATTCCATACACATCAAGTTCCACAGAACCCTGACAACTCATTAACACTGCAAAAAAAAGTAAATTGTTTATTTTGCTTATAGTTAAAAAATATACAGGAGCTATATTTTGTACAATAGTATAAAAATACCAGTGGGCATATAACAGAATTGATGCAACTGAAAATGAAAACTTTTATATACAAGTCCCCAGTCAGGAAGTTTTAACCATTTTCTCGAACCTAATGAGTTACTTATATTATACGATACTCATTTTATTTGGACACTTTACTGTTTTTCAATCTATTGCTCCCACTTTCTATCACTTTTCACTTCCAAAAGAAAGACTTGAATTTACAACAAAAAATGCCATTCTATGTAGACAGACATAGAAGTTACATTTTAATAGCATTTCTTCATAACACTTTACTACTAATTATTTTACTTGGTGATATGCATTGTGGCTTAAAATCTGGGCATGCTGGAGCTGAGGGTGAAATTCATATACACAGATTGTTTGAAATGGAAGATCAGAGTTCAATCCTCTCAATGACATACATCTCTGTTTTAGAAAGACTTGCATTACACAGCACTCTTAGCAACTGCTGTACATCTTAAAGGGCTTTGTAAACATAGAATACTTTTGATATCATCATAGAATCCCTACAGTGTGGAAACAGGCCATTTGGCCCAGCATTGACCCTCTGAAGAGTAACCCACTCAGACCCATTCCCTCTACATTTCCCTTTACTGATGCACTTAACCTACACATCCCTGAACACCATGGGCAATTTAGCATGGCCAATTCACCTGACCTGCACATCTTTGTGACTGTGGGAGGAAACCGGAGCACCCGGAGGAAACCCATGCAGACACGGGGAGAATGTGCAAACTCGACACAGATAGTCGCCCGAGACTAGAATTGAACCCAGGTCCCTGGCGCTGTGAGGCAGCAGTACTAACCACTGAGCCACCGTGCCACCCATGGGCATATAGGACTGAATTTTCCAAGCCTCTGTAATAGTGAGTCAGTTGAAAAGATATGGTAAGATTGGAAAAGTGAGATTCTGGTGGTCAAGAAAAAGAAATTCAATGTTGCTGCTAAAGCTTGAATAGTGAGGTGAGAATCTCATAGAAAGAAATCTACTTATTTGCATGAACATTTGATGAGTACTTAATTTCACCTCATTGATCTGCAGTTTCCTATTGACCCATACACCAGAGAGAAACTAGATGGCGACTTTGTCTGACATGAAAGTTAGACCAAGTACTTGTGCATCCCTGGGTATCCATCTTGGACAGTGCTCAGCTATAGCTGCGAGCATGGTCTATGGGAAACAACCACCTACATCATCTACAATAATTGGCATTAGGCATGCAGTAGCCTCACCACATCATTTCCATTCTGGATGCCCTTGACTAGAAACTAAACTGGATTGGCCATATAAGTACAGTGGCTACAAGAGCAGGTCAGAGGCTTGGAATACTGCGATAAGTAGCTCACCTCCTGATCCCCAAAGCCTGTCCTCCAAAAGTAAGGCATAAATCAGGAGTGTGATGAAATACTCCCTATTTGTCTGAATGAATCCAGCTCCAACAATACTCGAGAAGCTTCTCACAAAGCAGCCGTTCAATTGGCACCACATCCCCAAGCATTCACTCCCTCCACCACCAATGCTCAGTGTGCACCATCTATAAAACGCACTGCAGAAATTCACCAAAGCTCCTTTGGCAGCGCCTTCCAAGCCCACAACCACTTCCAGCTCGAAGAACAGGGTAGCAGATATAAAGGGACCACACCACCTCCCCGCCAAGCCCCCACTCACCGTTCTGAAATTCGAAACATATCGCCATTCCTTCAGTGTCATTGGGCCCAAATTCTGCAACTCCCTCATTAATTGCACTAGGTACATTGAATAGATGGCAACAGTACAAGAAGGCAAATCATTGCCACCTACTCAAGGGCAACCAGGAATGGGCAAGAAATGCTGCCCAGCCAGTGAAAGCCACATCTCGTGAATGAAAAAGGATAAATTCTTGGCAGGCAGCAGTCACACGGCTCAACTTTGTTAGCACTGGGCATTACAGAAGGTCCCAGCCATGGCAAGTACTTCAGCAACTGTGGAGTGTACCATAGCTCATGTGTGGCACTGTTTTGGCAAGGTGCATTCTTAATAAGATAAAAAATATAAAATTGCATGAGAAAACTCTTCAGAGTTTACAGAGAGAAATCCTCCATGAACCCATGCTGCCTGGCACTATTTGGTCGAAGAAAGCCCATAGTCACTGTTGTATTGTAGATTAAAAACAGCAGCAAATATGTGGACAGATTTGTTCATTTCATGTTGACTAAAGGATAAATATTAATCAGGACACTGGGGATAACTCCTCTATTCTTCTTCAATATGATGATAGAGGAGCTTTAACACTCACCAGCGCAGATAGGTGACACCTTGCTTTCGTATTCCACATGGAAAGTGGCAGCTCTAATCGTGCAACGGCCTCTCAACTCTACACTGGTGTGTCACCCCTGATTTCTGGGTCCTGACCCTACAGTGGCATGTAACTCAAAGACAAGACTGTTATCAACTGTGCCGCAGTTCATTCATGTACCATGTGTTTTTGTTATCCTTTTCTGAGCTGATTTCAGCATTCACTCAAAGGTCCTGTGTACTTAGAGTCATGGAGTCATAGACTTGTACAGCATGGAAACAGACCCTTCGGTCCAACCCGTCCATGCCGACCAGATATCCCAACCTAATCTAGTCCCACCTGCCAGCACCCGGCCCATATCCCTCCAAACCCTTCCCACTCATATACCCATCCAAATGCCTCTTCAATGTTGCAATTGTACCAGCCTCCACCACTTCGTCTGGCAGCTCATTCCATACACGTACCACCCTCTGTGTGAAAAAGTTGCCCCTTAGGTCTCTTTTACACCATTTGCCTCTCATCCTAAACCTATGGTCTCTAGTTCTGGACTCCCCAACCCCAGGGTAAAGACTTTGTCTATTTATTCTATCCATGCCCCTCATGATTTTATAAACCTCTATAATGTCACCCCCACCCCCAGCCTCCGACGCTCCAAGGAAAACAGCCCCAGCCTGTTCAGCCTCTCCCTTCTGGTGCTTTGATCAGAATTAAATGTAAAATGAGTGCAATTGATGTTTTCAATTTTCATTTTCCATTAGTTTCACGTACCCAGTATATTTGAGAGTCCAAGGTTGGTTCCTGGGGACAAGAGCTACACACTGAAACCATGAAATAAAACACGGCACCATTGTGTAAGCCCTGATTGATACTGAGTGGAGATATAGTGCTGCCCGTGCCTTGTCCAGGGCCATGGCAGAGCAGACAATGGAGGTGCTGAAGATATTGTTCTGTGCTTTGATCAGTCTGGACAGAGAGTGCCTCATCATGCTGGTTTGCTGTGCTCCACCCATTGGGAGCAGGCTGGGAGAATGGGAGCATCCTTCAAGGAGTGGGATGAAGGTGTCGGGGAGGACACCTCCCTTGTCCATGACAGAGCTCAGCTATATCGGACAAGAGCTGTCTAACACCCAGTTCCAGACGATGAGAGCTTGATGTAGCAGACTATCGTATAAAATAATCATTGGTCACCCTAGCAGCTTTTTGTTTGCATGCAGCCTTGATTTGTTTTGTTTGTGATGACTTCTGATGACTGTAAATAAAAGCTGATCTTTGGATTTGTCCAGATGCTTTCCTGTCTCATGGTCAGCCACTGGACAGTGATAAGATGTCGGTCTGCAATAGGAGACAGAATAGAGGTGATATTGAGAGAGTGGTGGGGTGGGATGTGTCTAAGGAAGGTACGCTGTGTAGCCTGAAGGTTAAACAACCACTGAGCCACCGTGCTGCCCCATGTGTTTGGGGATGTCGTGCCATTACATTGTCAGTGAACATTACGTTGTCAGTGCTTGGTTGGGTGTTTGGCTGGAGTTTAAGGATGGCGCTGGCATGAGGTGTATTCCAGGATATCCGGTGAGTGGTGAGTTCTGCAAGAGTAATAGGCACACACCTCCAGGAAGTGGTAACAATGATCGCGGATCACATGGACATTAATCCAATGAAACTCTTCCAGTTGATCAATTCCTCTGTGTTGTGATATGACCCTCTCAGTGCCAAGTGCCAGTCAATGGTATCCTGCATCTGGGAGAAATCTGAGTCTCATTGCCCAGGCTGTAGCACTGACCTCATCATGGGGGGAGGAAATGAAATGGTGTGACCGCACACAGATGGCATCAGTCACCGTCCTGATGCATTGTGGGAGCACGACTGAGAGATCCCACACAGCTCACCCATCACCTCTTGCAAGGAGCCAGTCACGCAGAGGTTTGGTGATGCAGTTGCCTTCACAGCCTCTTGAGGTGGTGGTGGGGGGGGGGGAGGGGCTCCTGTTTGTCCTACATCCCAATCAACTGCTGACACAATTCCACCATACTGTCCTGGTGCATGTATCATGTTCATCCCAACAAAATGAGTCTGATGGTGAAAGACTGTGGCCCTCCTATGGCCCCAGTGCATCATGAGGGGCCCTGATGCTGTCACCTCTGCTAGAGCTGGGTGCTTCTCGGTCTCTACAATGGCTTGCTGCCACTCCTGGGTATGCTGTGGAACCTGGTCCTTCATCTTCTTCTTTGTAAAGCCTGCCACTGCATCTAGCATTCCACCTGTGGATGTATTCCTGGTTCCTGCTTACAGGTTATGGGAGCAAAAGAAACAGACCTGGTTCTTGGATAGTCAGTCATGCGTACCCAATGAGTGATAGTGGCATATACTCTATCATACAATAAAGCATTCAGTGCACCCACAACAATGGCTTTATTTGAAGGTTTTGGGGCTTTTTGGGATAGCCATCTACTTGGTAGACATATTAAACTGAATATGTGAATAACAGAGAATAATTTCTTGGGATTGTTTCCTGTGCTTTCCTGTCCCAGCATCTCATGGACCTTATCTTGCATGCAGTTACACCTATCATTATACTCACAATGCAGGTGTCAACAGGATTGGTTTCGTGTCGTACAATGCCCTTGGAGGTTTCGCAAGTACTGTGTTAGTTGTGGTTGATATCCTTCTCTTTTAAAGTTGGTGACAAAAACATCTGAGCAATTTTCAATAAGATAGCCAATGCCTGGGATGGCTATTTGAACCCCAAACACTTTCAGATTGTATGCATTGCCCACGCTCTAAATCACGCTAGCTTGCTTTGATCGATGCCTTTGCCCCAGCAATATCATCCCACCCACCAGAAATCGAGCTGACTCTTTTGTTCACAAACTGACACTGATTCCATACAACCCTGGCCATTGGGTCAGACATTTTATCGTTGCAGGTCACTTCCAGCAAATGGTGAATGATGTTCGGAAAAATAGCCCATGATGATTACCCTCAGCACCAGGGTCATTCTGGCCATTTGGCATGCACCACCCCCTCCCCTGACCCAGGTCTCTCACATGCCTCATTAGTTTGCTCTTCCCAAACAGCCTATTTCCACTGTTTTAACTCTCCAAATATAACCTCTGCATCTTCTCTTCCTTGACCCCTGAGCCCTGACATTATACTGTAATGATGCCCCCCACCTCCCCCATGTCCCTCTACACTCTACACTCCCTCATGGGGGTTACAGTGATGGTCACTGCTAATATGAAGCCCCCCCCCCCCATAGCTTTACATGTCCTCCCGCTCTGTCCCACTTACCCTGACCCACACCATTCCCTGATGTTCTCCATCACTGTCCTTGTCCTCACTTCAATACCTGCTTCTGCTCATCCTCTCAATGCCCCGAATCACTATCACCATCCTTTTGGCTCTATCCACCTATCCCCTTCTCCACTGCCCAGGATTGATTGCAGTCCAGCCACAACTTTGTTTCAGACCAACAATGAGTGGCAGCTCCAGGATAGGACTGGCCAGATGCCCTGACTCCTGACCTTGCAGTTCCCCACCTGAGGTATGTGATTCCCTAACTGCTTCCGATAGTCCTGCAGACCTGAGTGTAGCCCACTCTCAGGCTGTAATAGAGCATATCCCCTGGCCATGACTGTCCCAAGCATATAATTGACTGTGGCCCAGCCCCAGGATTGTGTGTGTGAACTCCATCCTTGATTGACAGCACTGGGACACCCTGAGGGACAGCAAGCCCTTTTGATAGAGTACTGCAGACTCTGAGAGGTGACCATTTGTTTGCAAAGTTAGCCAGTGCGTTTGCCGCGCAGGCCCTGGCACATGGTGTGAGATTGACATTTCATTGTATTGTGCAGCAATATGTCTGCCCTGCCCCTGAGCACATCACGCAAGCAGCTTGACTCTGCGTGTGAGCTAAGCAGCAAGTCAATACGGCCATGCTGTGAGTCGTCTGCCTCTGTCTGAAAGACCCACTTTGATGTTCAAGGTGGGAATTGTAGGTGCCTGGTTTCCTTGTGGTGGATAGTAGAATAGAAAGCAGCACATTATTGAGGAGAGGTTCATTGTTATTGAGGCTGTTAGCAAGTAGTGATCCCCTTTAAAGCATCTCGCTGCTTTGCTGAACCCTGGCTAGAGTCTTGTCGCGACACCCTAACTGAAAATATAACGAGTTGCTCCTGACACTGAGAAAGGCAATGCCTGACTTCTCCCACATTTGTCACCACAGTCCATGTCATTCAGGCCTCTAGAAAATTCTGCCCAATGTATCTTTTCTCAGAAATATTCGAAGTTAATATTGTAACAACTAATCGAATGATAAAAATGATCCCTGAAAGAATTGCAATCACACTTGAATCATTTTTGACTCCATAACGGTGTTCTGCCTGTGAACTATATTGATTCTAGTTATTCAATCGAAATTAATTTAACACCAAAATCTAGAATGGTAACTATCGATGAAAAATAAAGTAGCATTAGCTTCTCCAAGTTATTGGCACAATTTCTATGTTAATGTCAAAAATCAGTGAAGATAATAAACATGTTTGCATCGGTGGAATCTGAAGCCAGTTAAAGTGAGGTGTGTTCACTGACTGCTGCCAACCACCGCACAGTCTGCCCAATTAATGCTGCTCGCTCCTGACTCAATTCCACCTTCTGCGACTGGGCCGTGCCTTTTGATCACTCATCTGAGGGGAGCTGCTGTGTTGTAACAGTCTGATCCACTGATCAGAGTCCACTATTTGCCAGCTTGATGATAATGAGGCCCAAGATCCTAAAATGGGTGCACTTCAGCTCTCACTATCCTTTCAACAGCAGGTGTTGAGAATATAAAGCTCACAAACAAATCACAGCTGTGTTTAAGGGAAAATTAGATAGCTGCATGAGAGAGAAAGAACAGAATAATGTATTGGAAGCTGTGTGAAGAGGCTGGTATGGGCATAACCACTGGCACAGTTCCACTGAATGGCTAAGTTCTGGGAATCAGGTTTTCTGTATTTCTGGGAGGAAGCGAGGACTGCGGATGCTGGAGTTCAGAGCCGAGAGTGTATGATGCTGAAAAAGCACAGCCGTGAGGCAGCATCCAAGGAGCAGGAGCCCAGGTGCTCTGGTTTCCTCTCACAGTCCAATGATGTGCAGGTTAGGTGAATTGGCCACATTAAATTGCCCATAGAGTTAGGTGCGTTAGTCAGGGGTAAATATGGCAAATGGGTCTGGGTGGGTTACTCTTTGGAGGGTCGGTGTGGACTAGTTGGGCCAAAGGGCCTGTTTCCACACTGTAGGGAATCTAATCTAATCATGAGAGACCACAAGCATCACATGGATGCAGTAATTCACTAAGAAGATCCATCAACATCCTCTCAAACACAGTTAGGAAATGGTAGAAATTTCCAGCGTTACAATTTACATCCACATCCAAGAAGGAATACTAAAACAATTCAGTCAAATGAGCCATTGCATTAATACATTGGGTTAAAATATTGTCCTACAATGTTTAATTTTTTTCTCTGTTAACATTCAATTAAATTAATGATCCTTTAGTATAAAACTAAGAATCTTCAAGCTGTTTCATAATGGTATGCAAATGTTACATGCCAATAAAATATATTTGCCTCTGACTGCAATATTAATTATTCTGGCTGATGGTGTTCTGTGATGGTAATGCCGTTGAACATTAGGGGGAAATGGTTATAATCTATCTTGCTAAAGATAATCATTGCCTAGTACTTGGGTGACATGAATGTTACTTGCCACTTCTCAGCGCAAGACTGGATATTGTCCAGGTCTTGCAGCGTTTAGATGTGAACTGCTTCAGTATCTGAGGAATTGTGAATGGTGCTGAACATTGTGCAATCACAGCAAACATCCCCACTTCTGACCTCATGACTGATGAAAATGGTTGGGCCAAGGACACTACCCTGAGGAACTACTGCAGAGATGTTCTTAAGTTGAGATGACTGACCTCCAACAACCCACAAACATCATCTTTTGTGCTAGGTAGGTCTCTACGCAGCAGAGACTTCTCCTCCGATTTCCATTATCTCCAGTTTGACTTCAAGTCCTTGATGCCATGTTCAATGAAATAATGTCTTGATATCTAAGTCGGTCACTCTCACCTATTGAGTTCTGATCTTCTGTCCAAGTCTATGATGTTGTCAAGTGGCCTAGAAAGCCGGTTATTCTTTTGCAAATGTCATTGGATCATATTGTATATAACCTCTTCCATCACTTTGCTGAGAATTGGCAGTGACTGATTGGGGTTAGATTTGTCCAACGTTTTGCAAAGCGGGCATAAATGGGCAGGTTTCTGCATTGAGTGTATATGTCAGTGTTGTGATTGTGCCAGAATAGCTTGGCTAGAGTGGAGAAAGTTGAGAAGTATGTCTTCAGTACTTTATGTCAGAATATCGTCAGGGCCCTTAGCCTTTGCAGTATCTATGTTTTCTGCTATTTCTTGATATTGTGAAGAGTAAACCCAATTGTTTAGGGACTGGCCACAGTAACGCTAAGGACCTCAAAGAAACTTCTAAGAAGATATGCAAGTAGAAACAGAGCTTTGTTTATTTTTCATTATGTTCTTTTAGTGGTATCCTGGCCTGAAGAATACTTCCAAATCCTTCATGACAAGGGATTGTAACCCCACATTACCTAAGATATTGAACTTTTAAATATATTTTTAACAAAAGAAGGATAGCAAGCCAAAAGATAGCAGTCAGCATAAATTTGGTAGTTTTCTGGGGAAATTAGTTTGTGGATTGCACTAAGTTCTAAGAGGAATTATGGAACATCTCACCTGATGAGTGTTGAGGTAACACCAGACAGCAACATTTCAAAGGGAGAGATGCTATCTAAAGATCTGAACTGTGTGTCCCTGTACATTGTGTTCTGAGCTCCATGATTTGATTGAAAGAAATTCAGGGTGAAAAACCATTGTGTGTTATCCTTTCAAGAATATACAAGAAAAAGTGTTAAAAACCAGATTCAGCCCCTGGTCTGGATATGCCAGATTGCTGGTATGGAAAAATGTTTACTTATGTTTGGGTTACACTATCATACTGCGTTAACCTTGTGTGCGTGGATAAAAAGAAATAAAGTTTGTCTTTCTGATTGCTGGAAACAAATCTGCATTAAAACCACTGAGAAGGAATTATACAAACTACAAACTGCACATTCTCCCTGTGTCTGAGTGGGTTTCCTCCAGGTGCTCCGGTTTCCTCCCACAATCCAAAGATGTGCAGGTCAGGTGAATTGGCTATTCTAAATTGCCCATAGTGTTAGGTGCATTAGTCAGGGGTGAATATAGGGTAGGGAATGGGTCTGAGTGGTTTACTCTTCGGAGGGTCGGTGTGGACTTGTTGGGCCGAAGGACCTCTTTCCATACTGTAGGGAATCTAATCTAATCTAAAACTGAGGAACCAGTAATCTGCAAACAACTGCTCACCTGCCAAAGCCATGTTACTGGAATCAGCCAGAATATTTCACAATGTATTACTTACAGACAAAAGCAGGACTGGTTTATGCATTTCTTTTCCTTTAACATTTTGGACTCACCTCTCATTTCTAATCTGAATAGATGCATATTGTGCTTTTTTCACATTTTAGTAGCTAATTAAATCACTCATTGTTTAATTTAAGAACGTCTTGTTAAATTGATTCCTTTTAAAGCACTGCTATATTTGGGCTGGGAAAAAGTATTCACAAGGGAAAGAATCCTATTTAAATTAATCTTGTTAGAATCAACAGATAGCAGAAGTTGATTCCTCCCTCCTCACTCAGGCTTACAGTGTTAAAAATCACACAACACCAGGTTATAGTCCAACAGGTTTAATTGGAAGCACTAACTTTCAGAGTACTGCTCCTTCATCAGGTGGTTGTGGAATACACAATTGTAAGACACAGAATTTATAGCAAAAGTAGACAGTGTGATGTAACTGAAATTATACATTGAAAAATACCTTGATTGTTTGTTGAGTCTTTCATCTGTTAGAATGACCATGATAGTTTCTCTTCTTTCATGTGTAAATCGCAAAACTTCTTTTAAAAGTTACACTCTCAAGTTAACTTTAACAACTAGTGTCAGCCCAGATAATGTATTGAAGGTGTTAGCCCCCAGTGCACTGCTGTCTGTGCCATAATGTTTAGACCGATTCTAATCTAAAAAATGAATTAACAGAATCTTACATGGATTCCTGCAGTTTTTGAGCAAAGTACAATGTAACTCTGCAAGCACAAATTCACCCCACAAACATATATGTGTATGTTTGCATGCGGGTTTGTGTTTGCATGTGGGTTTGTGTGTGCGTGGGTTTGTGTGTGTGTGTGCGTGCGCGCATTGGGGGTGGGGGGTTGTAAGTGTCTGTGAGAGAGAGTGTAGATGTGTGTATGTGAGTGTAAAGGGGTCTAAGTCTGTGAGAGGTTGCATGTGTGAGTGTGGGAGTGTGTGTGTCTGTAGGAGTGTGTGTGTCTGTGGGAGTGTGTGTGAGTGTCAGTGTGTGTCTGTGCATAAGAGTGTCTATGTGTGTGTGTGTTTGTTGTGTGTATCTGTGTGTGTATATAGGAGTGTCTGTGTGTCTGTATAGTGCAATGGGGTTACCCTATGGGTACTGAACTTGGCTATCAGCCTCTGCTTGGCCACTTTTCACTGCTGCCTGTCCCGAAGTCCACCTTGGAGGATGGTCATCCAAAGGTCCGAGGTCGAATGTCCTGGACCACTGAAGTGTTCCTCAACTGGGAGGGAACCCTCCTGTCTGTTGATTGTTGTGCCGTGCCCATTCATCTGTTGCTGTACCTTAGCTCAGTCTCACTAATGTACCATGTCTCAGGGCATCCTTGCCTGCAGCGTATAAGATAGACAACATTGGCTGAGTTGTATGAGTACCTGCCACGTACATGGTGGGAGGTGTCCCCACATGTCATGGTGGTATTCATGTCCACACTCTGAGACGTCTTGCAGTGCCTACCATGACAGGGTTGTATGGAGTTGTCTGGGCAGTTTGCTACAATGATCTGTTTGAGGTTTGGTGGTCGTTTAACACCGGCATCTCCAAATCAAGCTTACAGTGAATGAGGATGCCTTCCATGCTGACCACTCATGACATCTAACCTCATGTTCTGTTGCTTCAGGATACAGCAGGTTCCCACAATGAAATGGCAACAGGCTAATTGCCCTTCTTTATGACTGTTTCTTTTAAACAGTAATTTTATATTGGAATCAGGACTGATTTACATACTGCATTTTTGAATAAACTGGGTCACTGTTTGCCCAGTTCAATGCGGCATGTCTTCCTTCGTCTCATGAACTAACCTACCTCGCTCTGTTGCAGTACCACCCTCTGTTACAGTCGTTCAATTTGAATGCCCCTTACTGTTTTGCATCCTTTGTCACATTTTCATATTCAGTTAATGCAAATTGGCATTACTATTTTTTTTAATCTATGCAGTCAAGATATGCCAAATACTTAGAAATTATTCATTTGGCACATAAGAAGAATAAATGTGTCATTTTCATTTCTTTAACATTATGCCAATAAGGACATGGCCTTATTGGATTGATGAGCCATATAGACAATTAAGAACCAATCCAAAAATCCATTATTTTCCCACTATTGATTTAAATATTTACAGTGAGCTGCATCCTGTTACCGGGGTCTTCATGTTTTTGGAGGCGATTTTACATTTATCCTTTCCAGTTGCCAGTTAATGAGCCGATTCAGGAATAGAACAAAATGAACTGCGCCACAAATTTCTTTAACACAAAGAAGCCCAGTCACTGGGCAATAAAACAAAAGTTTTGTTAAACACAAAGGGACTGACATAAAATTAGGAAGAGGGGAAAGCCATAGCCCCTAATTCTCACTGAACTGAGTCACAACAATGACATCTTCACACCTACTTAGATGACATCCTTGCTTATATAGAATAATTTAGCCATATTGAGTAAAAATGCCAAGCAGAAAGCTTGTCTTTATATTCCTGCCGAGATTCGGCAACATATTAGTTTGATTAAGCTTAATTGCCCAAGAAGACGATTTGCTTATAAGACAAACCATTATGTTTAGGAAAATTTAATTTCAGGATTAGTCTGGGATCAAACAAAAAATTAGCCAAATTTGATATGGTTAAGGTTCCTTGAGGCTGAGCTATCAAAAGATTTTATGTCTACAAAAACCAACCTCACACCACGTCACTATAAAATGAAGTGCAATGTAACTAACAAATAAGGAAGGCTAATAATGCCATATTGCATTTTGGCCTTTACTGCAAGAGCACTTCGTGGAGAGATCCCTACAATATTCTACATTTCAAGCAACTGTGCTGGAGATTCAGCTGGAAGAAATCCAAATGATTAACTTGGTAGAGGAAAAGAGCTGCATGGCCTGTTGCCTCTTTGCTAGCATTAAAAATTTAACTAGCCTGTGCATGCTGCCGTGACTGCACTACTTACTTGACCACTGATTGAGATACAAAATACCTGCTGATTCCACATTGTTCAGAAATTGTATCAGCATCAAGGTGCATCACGCAACAGAACCTTCAAGGTAAACAGTGTGCGATCATTAATTGATTTGTTACAATGTAACACAGAACACCAATTTAATAAGTCAAAATGTGTATCACAGACACATGACAAATCTGAGAGAGAAAATTGGCATTTCAATTCAAAAAAATATTTCATTTTCTTTTGATATCTTTTTATTGAATACTTGAATAGAACTGGAGGAAATGCATTTGTAAGCTAACACAAATGGTAAGCTTAAATCCAGATGTTGTCAGTATTGCACCTCATAAAATATCTTTCCCCCAACATCTGCGACCAGAGACAAATATGTCTGACATCAAATTTAATGAAGCTGTCAGAGTCAAAGCTTTAAACTCCATTTCAGTGATGTAAGTTATCTAATGTTGCTTAGATTCCTAAGGGCACATGAAAAACCAGATTATTTTATCCATAGATAATCCAACACACAAAACAACAGGGAAACTTTAGAGCCAAAACTTGGACTATGACCTTATTCAGGCATGGGAGTGGCAATTTGAAAACTGTGGTTTTGTTTTTCTATTGAAAATGAGCAAGATACAAATCTGGGTACTGACACCTCATCTGCATTAGTCAGATTGGCTCATTTCTTTCCCATGTTGATTGAAGCATTTGCACTGAGCAGAGAACCCAGCAGCATTCCCCCTAGTTCTAGACTCCCCCACCTCAGGGAAAAGACTTTGTCTATTTACCCTATTCATGCCCCTCATAATTTTGTAAATCTCTATAAGGTCTCCCCTCAGCCTCCAACACTCCAGGGAAAACAACCCCAGCCTCTCCCTGTAGCTCAAATTCGCCAATCCTGGCAACATCCTTGTAAATCTTTTGTGAACCCTTTCAAGTTTCACAACATCTTTCCGATAGGAAGGAGACCAGAATTGCACGCAATATTCCAAAAGTAGCCTAACCAATGTCCTGTACAGCTGCAACATGACCTCCCAACTCCTGTGCTCAATACTCTGACCGTTAAAGGAAAGCATACCAAACGCTTCCCTCACCATTTAAAATGAATTAATTTAATTGATGCATTTAACCAGGCTTCCGAGAGATATGAAAAGCTAGGAATTGGATTGAAGAATATCTGGGTAAGTACAGGCCCTGATAATTAAGTACACCACGAACAAGGGTAGTTCTCTTGTTTTGTTTAGTTGTCTTTGAGAGAAACATAATCTCTGAAACCCTAGTGAAACAAGATTGAATGGGAATCAGAGGAAAACTCTCCACTGCTTGGAGTCATACCTGACATATAGAAACATGGTTGTGGTTATTGGCAGTGAGTCATCTCAGCTCCAGGACATCTCTGTTGAAGTTCCTTATGGTAGGGTCCAAGGTCCAACCATTTCAGCTGCTTCATCAATGACCTTCCCCCATCATAAGGTCAGAAGTGGGGATATTTGCTGATGATTGTACAATGGTTGACACCATTTGGGAGTCCTCAGATACGGAAACAATCCATGCCCAAACATAACAAGACCTGGACAATATCCAGGCGTGGACTGAAGAGTACCAAGTAACATTCACACAACCCAAAGTCCAGGCAATGACCATCTCCAATGAATGAACTTAACATTGTCTCTTGACATTCAATGATATTACCTTCACTGAATTAATCAAAATCAACTTCCTGTGGGATTACCTTTGACCAGAAACTGAACTAGACTAGCCACATAATACAATGGCTTCAAGAGCAAGTCAGAGACTAGGAATTTAATGACCAGCAACTCGATTCCTGACTTCCCAAAGCCTTTCTATCATCTACAAAATGCAAGCCAGGAAGGCGACAGAATGCTGCCATTTGCCTGGATCAGTGCAATTCCAAAAACACTCAAGAAGCTCGACACCATCCAGGACAAAGCAGCCAGATTATTTGGTACCACGTTCTCAAGCATTTCACTCCCTCCATCACTGACACTGAAAATGAGAGAAATGGCTATTTGTGGTGGTGCAGGCAGCAGAGACTATGCAGGATTAGGTGTGTGTACATATGCGTGTGTCTATGTATGTGCACATACATCTATAGGTGACAGTGTGCATGTATATGTATGTGTTTGTCTGTATGTCTGCGTCTGTGTCTGTGTGTGTACGTGAGTGAGAGGGAGTACAAGCTTGGGGTGGGAGACAATTGTGAGAATGGTGGAGAGGGAGCCATGCTGGGAGGTGGGTGAAATAAGCAGAGATAGAGTGAATGTGAAGAAGCAAAGGCCAATGTCTAGCATTTAATGAATGGGGAAGGTCTGTTGGCCTTCTTTTTGTGGACGTGGGTGAGACTCTCGGATGGTTTGTTGCCCCCCCCGGGTGCCAGGGTCCAAGACGTCTCAGACTGTGTCTTCAGAATCCTTAAGGGGGAGGGTGTGCAGCCAGAAGTCGTGGTGCACAATGGCACCAACGACATAGGTAGGAAGAGGGGTGGGGAGGTCATTCAGGAGCTCAGGGAGTTAGGCTGGAAGCTAAAAGCTAGGACGGATAGAGTCGTCATCTCTGGGTTGTTGCCGGTGCCACGTGACAGTGAGGCAAGGAATAGGGAGCGAGTGCAGTTGAACACGTGGCTGCAAGGATGGTATAGGAGGGAGGGCTTCAGGTATTTGGACAATTGGACTGCATTCTGGGGATGGTGGGACCTGTACAAGCAGGACGGGTTGCACCTGAACCAGAAGGGCACCAAAATCCTGGGAGGTAGGTTTGCTAGCACGCTTCGGAGGGGGAGTTTAAACTAATTTGGCAGGGGGACGGGATCCAGACTTGTAGTCCAGCAAGTAGGTTAGCTGTTTTCAGGATGTCCAAGAATGTAAGGAGGCTGTGGAGAAGGTAGCACTGACAGGGAATACTTGCGGACACAGAGATGGGCTCAAGTGTGTATACTTCAACGCAAGGAGTATCTGAAATAAGGTGGGTGAACTTAAGGCGTGGATTGGTACTTGGGACTCCGATGTTTTGGCCATCACGGAAACGTGGACAGAAAAGGGACAGGAATGGTTGTTGGAGGTTCCAGGTTACAGGTGCTTCAGTAAGATTAGGAGGGGGGTGGTTAAAAAAAGGATGGGGGGGTGGCATTGCTAATTAGAAATGGTATAACGGCTGCAGAAAGGCAGTTCGAGGGGGATCTGCCTTTGGAGGTAGTATGGGCTGAAGTCAGAAATAGGAAAGGAGCAGTCACCTTGTTGGGAGTTTACTATAGGCCCCCCAATAGCAGCAGAGATGTGGAGAAACAGATTGGGAACCAGATTTTGGAAAGGAAGGTGCAGAAGCCACAGGGTAGTAGTCATGGGCGATTTCAACTTCCCAAATATTGATTGGAAGCTCCTTAGATCAAGTGGATTGGACAGGGCGGTGTTTGTGCAGTGTGTCCAGGAAGCTTTTCTAACTCAGTATGTAGATTGTCCGACCAGTGGGGAGGCCATATTGGATTTGGTACTTGGTAATGAACTGGGACAAGTGATGGGCTTGTTAGTGGTTGAGCATTTTGGTGATGGTGACCACAATTCTGTGACTTTCACCTTGGTTATGGAGAGGGATAGGTGCGTGCAACAGGGCAGGTTTTACAATTGGGGGAAGGGTAAATACGATGCTGCAAGACAGGATCTGAGGAGCATAAATTGGGAGCATAGGCTGTCAGGGAAGGATGTCATTGAAATGTGGAACTTTTTCAAGGAACAGATATGACGTGTCCTTGATATGTATGTACCTGTCAGGCAGGAAAGAGATGGGCGTGTGAGGGAACCTTGGTTGACGAGGGAGGTTGAATGTCTTGTAAGGAGGAAGAAGGAGGCTTACATAAGGTTGAGGAAACAATGTTCAGACAGAGTGTTGGAGGGATACAGGATAGCCAGGAGGGAGCTGAAGAAAAGGATTAGGAGAGCTAAGAGAGGGCATGAAAAATCTTTGGCAGGTAGGATGAAAGATAACCCCAAGGCCTTTTACACGTATGTGAGAAACATGAGAATGATGAGAACGAGGGTAGGTCCGATCAAGGACAGTAGTGGGAGACTGTATTGAGTCGGAAGAGATAGGAGAGGTCTTGAATAAGTACTTTTCTTCAGTATTTACAAATGGGAGGGACCGTATTGTTGAAGAGGAGAGTATGAAACGGACTGGTAAGCTAGGGGAGATACTTGTTAGGAAGGAAGATGTGTTGGGCATTTTGAAAAACTTGAGGATAGACAAGTCCCCCGGGCCTGACGAGATATATCCTAGGATTATGTGGGAAGCAAGAGAGGAAATTGCAGAACCATTGGCAATGATCTTTTCATCTTCACTGTCAATGGGGGTGGTGCCAGGGGACTGGAGAGTGGCGAATGCTGTGCCCCTGTTCAAAAAAGGGAATAGGGATAACCCTGGGAATTACAGGTCAGTTAGTCTTACTTCGGTGGTAGGCAAAGTAATGGAAAGGGTACTGAGGGATAGGATTTATGAGTATCTGGAAAGACACTGCTTGATTAGGGACAGCCAGCATGGATTTGTAAGGGGTAGATCTTGTCATACAAGTCTTTTTGAATTCTTTGAGGAAGTGACCAAGCATGTGGATGAGGGTGGAGCAGTGGATGTAGTGTACATTAGTAAGGCATTTGATAAGGTTCCCCATGGTAGGCTTATGCGGAAAGTCAGGAGGCATGGGATAGTGGGAAGTTTGGCCAGTTGGATAGAGAACTGGCTAACCAGTCGAAGTTAGAGAGTGGTGGTAGATGGTAAATATTCAGCCTGGAGCCCAGTTACAAGTGGAGTTCCACAGGGATCAGTCCTGGGTCCTCTGCTGTTTGTAATTTTTATTAATGACTTGGAAGAAGGAATTGTAGGGTGGGTCAGTAAATTTGCAGACGATGCGAAGATTGATGGAGTTGTGGATAGTGAGGAAGGCTGTTGTCGGCTGCAAAGGGACTTAGATATGATGCAGAGCTGGGCTGAGGAGTGGCAGATGGAGTTCAACCCTGTCAAGTGTGATGTTGTCCATTTTGGAAGGACAAATAAGAATTCGGAATACAGGATTAACGGTAGGGTTCTTAGTAAGGTGGAGGAGCAGAAGGATCTTGGGGTCTATGTTCATAGATCTTTGAAAGTTGCCACTCAGGTGGATAGAGCTTGTAAGAAGGCCTATGGTGTATTAGCGTTCATTAGCAGAGGGATTGAATTCAAGGGTTGTGAGGTGATGTTGCAGCTGTATAGGACATTGGTAAGGCCACATTTAGAGTACTGTGTGCAGTTCTGGTCGCCTCATTTTAGGAAAGATGTGGAAGCTTTGGAGAGGGTGCAAAGGAGTTTTACCAGGATGCTGCCTGGAATGGAGAATAGGTCGTACGAGGATAGGTTGAGAGTGCTAGGCCTTTTCTCATTGGAACGACGAAGGATGAGGGGTGACTTGATAGAGGTTTATAAGATGATCAGGGGAATAGATAGAGTAGACAGTCAGAGACTTTTTCCCCGGGTACAACAGAGTGTTACAAGGGGACATAAATTTAAGGTGAAGGTTGGAAGGTATAGGGGGCATGTCAGGGGTGGGTTCTTTACCCAGCGAGTGGTGGGGGCATGGAATGCGCTGCTTGTGGGAGTGGCAGAGTCAGAATCATTGGTGACCTTTAAGAGCAATTGGATAGGTACATGGATAGGTGCTTAAGCTAGGACAAATGTTTGGCACAACATCGTGGGCCGAAGGGTCTGTTCTGTGCTGTATTGTTCTATGTTCTATGTTCTATGTTTTTACGGCACAGTTATCCATTCTGCCATGCCATACAAACAGCATCAACCCAGATGGCAACCTCGTACCAGGCTGCCAGGGTCTGGTGGTATGACCGCCTCTAGCTGTTCTCTGGGAAGAAGACACCACCACCACCCCCACCATCACCACCACCACCCTCCCCAACCTCTCCACCACATCAAGAGTTCAAGGTCCTGGTCAAAGAATCGAGAAAACCTCTTCCAGTTTTTGTCTGTTTGTCTGTCAAGACACAGGGCAGCTTTGGGACCCCAGTGCTTATCTGGGTACACAATGGGCTTTGAAAAGTGGTCAAGATGCAAGGAATGCTGGTCTTTTAGGGGATATTCACTGCATGCTGTTCTGAGAATGGTACAAGGTAGGTTCGGTCAGGAGTCGGACATCACTGATAACATGAGGTGGGATATGTAATTAATAAGTTTTGTAAAGTAGGGAAGGGAACTCCCAGGCCTAGAGGAGGGATCTTCCAACCCTCCAAAAAACCTGAAACTACTTGGATTTAGCCAAATGAAGTGAGATTCAGCACATAATTTTGTCCCCTTGGCTCTGCTTGTACTTGTAAACTGATGAAGTGCTCACTTCTTCCAGTTTAAACTGCAATGTTAGTCTGTTTCTCGCTCTCTACAGCTGGGAGCTTCCAGAATTTTCTGTTTTTATTTCCGATTTCCAGTGTCTATAGTATTCTGCCTTTGTAATTCTGTTCCATATTGGATAGAGCGTTTTTCACCAGAATCTTAGGAAAGCGTTCCATGTTTCTCTGTACATGATGCATGTTGGGGTCTGTGGAAACTTCCTTTGGGCAAATTAATGTTTTTAATTTAAATTTACAAACAATTCTATTTACCTTGCTCATACACTTTAAATCAAGTGTATTAAATATTATAATTATATTTGGAATGAATGGCACATTGCTTAAACTATCTGCAGCTTATGAGGTACATGTCATAGTGAAGGATAATTAATCCCTGTGGTTCCTTGACGTATAGCAGATTGATACTATTATTTACACATTGCCAATCTCCACCAGACTCACTTCCATTAATTTTACTTCGAGCTGAATGTGAGAGACAAAATTAATATCTGCTGATACACAGCACACAGACAAGGGATGTGATTTTGGAGATTGAAGAGTAAAAAAAGATATTCATATATTCTTATTTTAGATAGATGGTCCATCAAATTGAAAATAAATGTCCCTGTAAATTGTTATTAGGTCTCTGAAGTTCAATAAACATCAGAAACTCATAAAAAGTTGCTGATAGCCCCCCTGTTGAACATCAAATAACTATAATCTCACTAGGCAGCAAGAACATAAAGCACAGAGTTAGCTGAAAATCTATACACCATCTGGTGATGCAGATGTGAATAGTATTTTACATGTCAGAAGATTTCTGGTCTGCCCATTATTAGTTTTTTTTTCAGTTTCTGAGGGATGTAAGGTGGAGAAAGTTACAAGGTATTTGTATGCAAGTCACCATATCACATTTCTCAGAAACCTGTCAGAATCATCTCCATTCAATAAAATTTGAGCTTTCATAACTGTTCTGCTTGTACAGGAGTTGGGAGGTCATGTTGCAGCTGTACAGGTCATTGGTTAGGCCACTGATGGAATATTGTGCACAATTCTGGTCTCCTTCCTATTGGACATATGTTATGAATCTTGAAAGGGTTCAGAAAAGATTTACAAGGATGTTGCCAGGGTTGGAGGATTTGAGCTATAGGGAAAGGCTGAACAGGCTGGGGCTGTTTTCCCTGGAGCGTCGGAGGCTGAGGGGTGACCTTATAGAGGTTTATAAAATCATGAGGGGCATGGATAGGATAAATAGACAAAGTCTTTTCCCTGGGGTGAGGAAGTCCAGAACTAGAGGGCATAGGTTTAGGGTGAGAGGGGAAAGGTATGAAAGAGACCTAAGGGGCAACTTTTTCACCCAGAGGTACATGTATGGAATGAGCTGCCAGAGGATGTGGTGGAGGCTGGTACAATTACAACATTTTTGTGTGTGTTGATGGGTATATGAATAGGAAGGCTTTGGAGGGATATGAGCCGGGTGCTGGCAGGTGGGACTAGATTGGGTTGGGATATCTGGTCGGCATGGACGGATTGAACCGAAGAGTCTGTTTCCCTGCTGTACATCTCTGTGACTCTATGCTGTGGGGAAGTGCATTAGCCATTTTGTGGACAGCAAGCTCTCACAAGCAACAGTGACATTAACTCAGTTTTAGGATTGTTTATATCAAAACAATCGCAGAATTCCCTAGTCTTTGATATGTAAAGCTCCATACCTTACAGTGAATTCCATTGGAACAAGCATGTGGGAGCTTCAGCTTAGTGTATCATCCACCTCACAGCACGTCAAATATTGCCTCAATACTGCCAACAGAATCATCCACTCAGAATGTGCAGTGGAGAATCAACTATCTATTGACGTAGCGATACCATAACACACAGTAAAAAGACTTTGTTTGCTCATCTCCGACAAGATTCTGTCAAAGCTGTAATTTGAATATGACAGGGAAATGCTGTCAAAGTGTCATTAAAAACAGCTGGCTTGCTAATGTTCTTTAGGAGAGAAAACTGTTATTCTTGTCCAGTAAGACAAGGCCAATAAGTAACAAGATCCTCAGAGTCTGTTTGGATCCTGAATCCAACAACAAAAAAATCATTCCACTGAGGTTCCTCCTTTGAACAATCCTCAGACCATAGAGATGGAGATGTAGCCATTTCATCCCTCTTACTAATCTGCAGTTACTTCCGCAAAAACCGTAGAACACCTCCAGTTTGCTGTCCCTTTGGGATAGCAAAAGAGAAAATCCATCCAACCACATTGTAGGTAATATATCATCATCAGTAGAAACCAGGAAAATACTCAAGATAAGGTTATTGTGGGAATGTTGCTAATGTTCATTCATTCATTCTTGACAATTGTATCAAAATCAGCCTCACAGATCAACAAAATCTTTTCAGCTGATTTCTAAGCTGTTATTCAACGAATTATACTGTTACTCAATGGATTATATTCAACTGAAACTTTTAAATTCTTTAACTAAACCATGGAATTACAAAGTATTCAACATTTCCCTTATTTTTAAATTTGCTGATTCTTTGTGTTGTAAGAGGTAGCTTTTCATTTGGTGTCATGCTGTTTTCGGATTCCACCTTACACCAGATTTAACCAGTAACATGGAGTACCAAACACTGTCAGTCAGCCTGGGAAGTCTGTGTTCACTATAATACTAAAAGAAAAATGTGTCACGCCTTCTCAAAGTATTTCATATTTATCAATCACAATCTTCCTTCCAATCTTCAATAGATGACTCCATTTTTGTCAAACAGAAACACGTTTGCAGTCAGAAGTTTGTTGTTACTCATTTATAAAGGATGCCGTGAAACAGTCAATGCATTTCAATGCTGCATCTAAATTGTATATTTTAACTTATTGCTTAAGCTAAACAATCTGGACACTGTTCTGTTCTGTTTGAGATAAACAACAAGAATGATCAAAACACCAGATTCAAAGACAATCTAAAAACTGAACTTGGGTTTTCCTCCTTTATGGGATGTAACCATCACTGGAAAGGCCAGCATTTGTTGTGCAGCCCTAACTGCCTTTCTAGGCCATTTCAGAGACAGGTAAGAGTCAATCACATTGTTGTGTGTGGGTCTGGAGTCACATGTAGGCCAGACCAGGTAAGTCCTGCAGATTTCCTTCCCTGGAGTGAGCTAGGTGGGGTTTGATGATAATGAATGGCAGTTTCTCCATTACCATTATTGATACTAGTTTTATTCATTCAGCATAAACTTCACCAGCTGCCCAGCTGAGAGTTAAACCCATGTCTTCAAAGGCCTCACGTCTCTGGATTACTGACACTTGTGACAGTGCCATACAACACATCTGCACTTGTATCATTGTGGGTAGAATCTTATAAGGCCCTGAATAACATGGACGATGGTGAAAAATCTGCTACAATTCCTCCCCAGTGTTGACAGTGTCCACACCACCTCCGTTCTCATGCTTGGTTGCTTGGAGTAACTTACAACCAGGACTGGGTGGAGGCCATGCCAGTTTGATGGGCAAATGTGTGGGCTCCACTTCTGCTGAATTGGAGCTTATTGAAGGAGCAATTGCACCAACTTATAGAGTGCAGATTCATGTCATCCCAATCATAATACTGTGAATGCGAAATTAATGCCATGTCCAAGTATGTGGGCCACAGACACTGGCCACAAGCAATGTCCACCCTATCCTCAAATGAATCGCAATTCCTCAACTAAGTGCCTGTCTCAACGTATCATGACAATCCCATACATATCCATGCTTGACAGTATGATCCATGTCTTATTATATGGAGGAATGTGTTTAGCCACATTGTCAAGTATATTAGAACTGCCTCTTCGCGTAGCTAATAAAGCGTTCTACTCCTTATGTCCCCAACATAGGCTCAGTGACTGGTCAGTGTGACCATCCCATTGGTGCCTTGCTAAGATGGCGGAGGGAAATGGAGGATGAGCAGTTGCACCAGCACTAACCTGGGGTAGGAGCTGACAAGTCTCCAGCACAAGAGATCATGATCCCTCAGGATCCCTCAGGATATATTGGGGGCACGGGAGGTCCACAGTGTAACATCCTCAAAGCCCTGTTCTTCAGCTGAGTGAAGCACAGTGTCGGTATAGACTGCACATATCCTGGGCCCTGGGACCCCACTGTGCCAGATGCTGGGTTTGGTCCTGAGACTTGTAGGAGTGGGTGACCAATCTCTCCCCAAGGCTATGAAGGAGACAGCTACATTGAACTTCAATACAACTGGCTCCCACCAGTGGTTCGTGTGGGATCTCTTAGTCGTCCACCCACGAGCACATCAGGACAGTGATAAAGGTCATCTGATCACACCAATTGATTTAGTTTCCCCCAGTCAGTCCAGGCAGGAGGATTCAGAAACATTGTTCAGTTCTTCCAGATGCAAGGTATCAGTAACTCATTGCACATCTCACTGAGGGGACCATATCACAATACAGCAGAATTCACCAATAGGAAGGAGTTCTAATCTATCAATGTGCAAGTGATTTACAATCCCTAGGTCTGCTTCTTGGAGGTTACGATGTGGAGGTGCTAGTGTTGGATTGGGGTGGCCAAAGTCAAAAATCATACGACACTGGGCTGTAGTCTAACAGGTTTATTTGAAACTGCAAGTTTTCGGAGCCCTCACTCTTTTCACAGGCAGCTAGTGAGACAGAATACATCAGATACAGAGTTTATAAGTAAAAGATCAAGGAATCATACAACTTATGCGAATATATTAAACAAACCTAGGTGGCTATTAAGTCTTTGATCAGTTAGAATGGAGGTGCAGGTTTCAACTGATTAATATGTAAATCCCAGAATTTCTTCCATTGGGTGGCACAGTGGTTAGCACTGCTGCCTCACAGCGCCAGGGTCCCAGGTTTGATTTTAGCCTCGAGTGACTGTCTGTGTGGAGTTTGCACATTCTTCCCAGGTCTAGCATGGGTTTCCTCCGGATGCTCTGGTTTCCTCCCACAGTCCAAAGATGTGCCAGTCAGGTGAAGTGGCCATGCTAAATTGTCCATTGTGCTCGGTGCATTAGTCAGAGGGAGATGGGTCTGGGTGGGTTTGGAGGGTCGGTGTGGGCTATTTGGGCTGAAGGGCCTGATTGTAGGGTATCTAATCTAACCAAGTCACTGCCCCAAAATAACTTACAGGTTTTGTAAGAATAAAGATGACATCTCAGGTCAGACAATGCATTTTAGGTGTGAGGCCATGTTTCAAGTCTGTTTGTATCTCAAACTGATGCCAGTCTGGTTTTGTTTCCAAAGAAGGAATTTTTAAAATGGATGTTGGTACCCACTACCTTGGTAGCTGCCATGACTCCTATATCTTGGAGAACTCCCACATACCTACTGCAGGTAAGGGGCTGGATGCTCCTACAAAGCTGGTTGCTGGGGGATAGGGGCTACATACTGTGATCATGGCTAATGGCTCCATTGCTTAGCATCCCAGACTGATGCTGAGCACAGCTACAATGCTGTCCATACCTCAACTCGGGTCAAGGTGGAGCAGATGTTAGGCTTCCTGAAGACGTGTTTCCACTGCTTGGACAGGTTGGGTGTGACCCTGAAATAAAGCCTGGACAGAGTGCACCACATCAGCCCAGCAGGCAACAAGGGGATGTGATCAATACTGAGGAACTGAGAGAGCAGGAAAAGCCAGCTGAGGAGAACAAGATCATTGAGGACGAAGAAGAATCTCAGTTTGAGGATAGAGCTCGGGCACTATATGGCTGACACCCAGTCCCAGTTGATGAGAGATGGGTGCAACAAACTATTTTCTATTATATAATAGTTGCTGGTCAACATACAAGCCATTGTAACAGCAAGAAAAATCCAGCTTCTGTTCATTCACTTTCTGTTCGATTTTGGAGTTTGTAAATAGAAGATCATCTTTGTTTTTTTTGTTCATTCGCGGGATGTGGGCATTACTGGCTGGGCCTGCATTTATTGCCTGTCCCTAGGTGCCCCTGAGAAGGTGGTGATGATCTTCCTCTGGAACCATTACAGTGTACAGAATAACCTCGATTATCCGAACGAGAGGGGCAGGGAGTATTTTGTTTGGATAACTGATTTGATCAGTAATGAAGGAAGCCATACTTGAACGTAAAACATAAAAAAGCACGCTTACAGAGCTTTTGTTTCATTCAGTCGATAAAATGTGTACAAACACTGGATATTGCTTGAAAATTCATGATACTTTACAAATAAAATCATTTTATGTGTAAATAAAATTAATTGAGGTGGAAGCCAAATTCTCAAATATTCCTTAGACACTCTATGTATTTCCAGCCGTAATTTGAGGATCTAATGCTGTGCTTTACCGGAGAGTTTGTTTAAATCTATCATTTTGATGAGCCTGCTATTTAAACGTACTAATCTTTGCATTCTGCAAATTGCAGATTTTCAAATGTTTTGTTCAGAAGTATCTTGGTGTTTTAGCGACAGGAAATAATACTAGAGCAACATTGCAGGCTCCGAGGAGCAAATTACACACGTCCAGTTAACCTCACCATAAGTATGGAAATCCCAGCATTAAACAAGCCCTGAACAACTTCTACAATCGCAAGAGCGTTTGTCAGTTTCCGGGAACGCAGATAGAAAGACAGAAGCACTGCCTCACTCCTGCGTTTACTTTCTCTGCCATTTTTTTTCATGAATGGCCTGGTAAAGTGACGGGAATAAAGCACTTAGTTTTGCAACTAACTAACCCTTACATTAAAAATATCCAGTCGCTGATGCTTGAGGTGCTTGTGTTTCTTTGTTTTTGCCAGGGTTTTCACATGTTCTTCAGTACAGAGAATCCAAATTCACTTTCAATCATTGTAAACAAAAGACGCAATCACTGCACCAGTGTCAGTAATGCTTCTTTGATGTAACATTTTTATGTGACCTTGTTTGGATAATCTGAGATTCAGATAGTTGATGTTCAGATAACCAAGGTCGTTCTGTATATATAGCAGTTAGACCTATATGTAATCAGTTTAGTTTGGGGTATTGCATGTAAAAGCTGGCAGGTCATGTTAAATTTGTACAAGGCTGCATTTGTTCAGCTGCATTGAGAATACTGTGTACAGTTCTGGTCGCCACATTCCCAAAAGGATGTGGACATTTTGGAGAGGGTGCAGAGAAGGTTTACAAGGATGTTGCCTGGTATGGAAGGTGTTAGCTATGAAAAGTGGTTGAGTAGGTTAGGATTGTTTTCATTTAAAAAAAGGAGATTGAGGGGGACCTGATTGAGATCTACAAAATCATGAAGGGTATAGACATGGTGGATAAAGATAAGATTTTTCCCAGGGTGAAGGATTCAATATCGAGAGGTCACACGTTCAAGGCGAGAGGTGAAACATTTAAGGGGGATACAAGTGGCAAGTACTTCACACAGAGGGTGGGAGGTGCCTGGAATGCATTGCCAACAGAGGTAGTAGAGGCAGCCATGGTAGATCCCTTTAAGGGATGAGTGGACAGATGCATGAGTAGGTGGGGAACAGAGGGGTACAGATGCTTAGGAATTGGGCAACAGGTTTAGACAGTAGATTTGGATCGGCTCCAGGTTGGAGGGACGAAGGGCCTGTTTCTGGGCTGTAAACGTTCTTTGTTCTTTAGGCCCACAATGCTTTTCGGGAGGGAATTCCAGAATCTTGCCCTAAAGACACTGAAGAAACCGCAATATATTTCCAAGTCGGATGGTGAGTGGCTCGGATGGAAAATTGCAGGTTGTGGTGTTTTCTCTGGTATCTGCTGCCCTTCTCCTTCTAGATGGAAGAGTTCAGCGGTTTGTAAGGTGCTGTCTAAGCAATCTTGGTGAACTTCTGCGTGCATCCTATGGTTAGTGCACACTGCTGCTACTGAGCATCAATGGTGGAGGGAGTGGATGCTTGTGGATGTGGCGCCAGTCAAGTGGGCTGCTCTGTCCTGCATAGTGTCAAGCTTCTTGACTGTTGTTGGAGCTGGACCCATTCAGGCAAGCGAGGAGTATTCCATCACATTCCCGACTCGTGCTGTATGAAGGCTTCCAGTGTGGGCACCAAAGAACAATAATAAGAGGCTGGGCCACACTGGCCACTGGGAAGAGTTACGGTGATTTGGAGAGGGCAGTAAGATAGGATGTGGCTCAGGGAAGGTAAGCTGCCTGGCCTGGTGATTGTTTCAAAAAGGTGGAGTTGTATGTGGAAGTGTCAGCCGTGCCACCTCTGTGCTGTGAGAAATGTGGCTGCTGTGCTATGTTAATGCTGAAGGATAACTTTGGACTGCCAATGCTTGTCTGGGTGTTTGGTCAGTGTCCCAAGAGGGTGCGAGTGGCAGGGATGCCAGGCCTCCCAAGATATTGGGGCGGTGGCTACAGTGAATGGTAGATCCAGCTAACAATGGATGAGAGGAGTGCGATAGGATGTGGTGGCTAGATAATGCAGTGAGCTTGGGTCAAAAGCTTAAGAAAACTCACTGAGGCTTCACAGAGAGAAACCCACTATAAAATTCAAAGAAATTGACAGCCAGAAACAATCTATAAGATTCCACCCTATATGTTCACAATTGAAAAACAATATTCTTTAATCAAACATTGAAAACTAATATTTCAAAAGGCTTTTTATTCAATGATTGTTGTTTAAAATTTCTTCAAGGCAGATTGTGCCCATATTGGGTTCATTTCCTGTGAACTGTTAACCCTACATGATGTACTAATTGTTGGCTTGAAACAGATCAGCCTCTTTGTCAGGGGAACCAGCAGACTGATTTGATAATACATGCAATTGAACAAATCCTTTAAAGGCTGGCAGCCACATGTTACATTTTTGAATCAATTTAAAGGCTGCATTAAGATTCCAAACATCCTTCACTCCCCCAGCACTGAATAGAATTGATCCTACAAAGTGACTTCACACAACATTGCACAGCGACTGAGAAAAGCCACGGCTGGAATCTTATACAAATTAAGCCAAATGGTGTATGTTGCAAAAATCCGGTAGAATGAGGCAAAAATTCCAGCAAGACCAATCCCAACATTGAGAAAAACCCGCTGCACCTTTTATCTAAGTTCAGATATTAGGTGAGAAGCTCGCTAGGCAGCAGCAAGTGCCTGTTGAAAGGTATTATTGACCTTAGGAACTGCAAATTGCTCCTTATTAGTATGCAGCTTTCTATCCTTCCATCTGCCGCCTGTAAACTGAATGCTAGGTGTTCTAGACAATAGAAGTCAAAGTGGATTACTGGCATCTTCAGCTCACCGCTGTCTCTGAGGGACTTTCACATTGAACACCACGAAACAACATTTCAAGCACCAGCTGCATGCCACCTCATCCACTGGCATTGGCATCTGACCATTGTCAACTCCTCAGGATCTTAATGATCATGACAACACTCTGAACCACTTGGGAAGTTGAGATCTGCACTACTGGTGAACCAGTAACTAGCAGCAGAGGACTGCAAGAGGGAGACTTTGCACTCCTGGACAGGCATCCAGCTAACAGACTTGACCAGGTTGCACCTCATGGCTGCTGTCTTCATGCTCTCTCAGTTAGTGGTGACCTGCCAGCTCACAGCATACCTCCCAAGCATTGCATTGTCTTGTTGCGCCTATTGGTGCAGTCACCCAGCCAGACAGCCTGTACTGCTGACAGCAGTCTTGAGTCAAGGGGATAGACAACTCTCAGTATGCACATTTCCACTTCGATCGCACAGCAGCAGCTTAGAAGCAACATGTGCAGCAAGAGGGCAACATATCTCAAAGTCTCGTGGGAGTGGTCCTCACCAATTCAGGTACCTAAGAGTCAGGAATTCG
Source organism: Hemiscyllium ocellatum (assembly GCF_020745735.1). NCBI lineage: Eukaryota > Metazoa > Chordata > Chondrichthyes > Orectolobiformes > Hemiscylliidae > Hemiscyllium > Hemiscyllium ocellatum. The sequence continues at coordinate 34,962,523 of NC_083405.1, forward strand.
CACACAGTAAGTCAAGGACAGCCTTGATACCAGTCCAGGGGATTGGCCATGGTCAGATATCTGGTCAGGGGGCTGAAGCCTCTGCTGCATTGGGAGTGGGTCAAGGGTCAGTTCTATGGGTCCAAGGTAGTTGGTATGAGGTTTGGGCTAACACAGCCGCAGAGATGTACCGGCATCAGTCAGGGCTCTGGGCACTTCCCATCCAAAGTTAGATCACTCATGGGCATGGATCATGGCCAATCCATTGAGTGCTTCCATGGAAACGGATGAGAAATGGGAGAGATAGGCAGGCCACCTGCTGCTGGAAGGAGAGTCAGGAGCCTATTTGTGGGGATTGGGAGCTGCAGTCTCAGGGAAAGGGCAGGATGACAGTTTGGGAAGTGGGCAGCTACAGTTGTATGGAGCAGGGTAGGAAATAGTAAAGGATGGATGGTAATGTGGTAATGCAAAGGGGGTGATCATCTCCAGTCTGACTTCAAGGGGGTGTATGACTAGACCTGGCAAGATGGCACTTCTATGTCAGGGCCTGTGTTAGCAAGTGGGCAGGTGCAGGTACATGGAGACAGCTTGGGTGGGTACCTGAGATGGTGCAAAGTCCAGAGCGTTCTTGAGAAGGGGACTTGGATCTTTGGAGACATGCCAACACAGAGGCTGAGGTTGGAAAGCACTTACTAACTGGTCCCTCTCATGTTAGAACTCAAAGCTGTGCAATAGGTAGTAAAATGTTGTAAGCACATCTGGATTGGGTGGGGTAATTGTCTCAAATCATGAGGGAGGAGGCATGTAAAACCTACCAACCTGAGACCCTACACAGGGCACCAATGTGAGATACAATCCCACACACTATACAGGACTCAAACCAGTGAGCTCCCAGTCCCTTGCCAACTGTAAGGTGCTGGCCGGCTGTGTGCTAGACATCTCCCCACACCAGAAATTGCTGACCACTTCATGCAAAACCAGTACATAGAGAGCCAATCAGATTTCTTGCAAATCTCTTATAATTTGCCAAACCAAATACATTTAAACACACAGTGCAAAGTCACCCGTACCACTGATGTGCTCTTTAAAAGTTATCTGTGTTCCTTCCCTCTCACTATGTCTCAGTGCTGTCCCATGTTCTGCAGATGGGATGGATGGAGAATTCCTGGCAGTGGAGCCTGTTGGCATGGGAGGTTTGCTCGGGTTACCTTGGGAGCAGTTTCTCCAGGTGGCCCAGGCATGCCTTCTCCTCAGCTTGACCTTCCACTATCAGAGAGGGACAGGCGCGGTTAGAGGTGGAGGGCCTGGTCACCTCGGGCATGTCCTGTGAGGGGACTTCAGAGAGATCGTGTATGGGTCCTCCTCCAGCTCTGTGCCTCCCGGCACTGCCCTGGCTCCTTGTGAGAAAGAGGCACCTGGAATATGCGCAACGTTCCCCATTCCCAGTTGTCATGCCTTCTGTCCTTAGCACCAATGGTTGATGCGATGGTGTGTAGTTGTGTAACCAGCAGACCCTGAGGGTGCCGGACATCGTTCTCCATGGCAACCACCAACCTGTTCATGGAGGCAGCTAGATGATGGCATGCTTCAGGCAGCTGGGTCCCCACTGTGTAGCTGCATTCCTGCAGCTCTCAGCAGTGAGAAGCATAATGTCGCACACTCCTGCCTGCTGCTCCTGTCCCTCTCTGCACATTTGGATGGAGTCCCTGATTGCCAACATCACTGGGTCTTACCCTTCCTGGACCTGAGCGGGCTCTTGCTCTCGGGTAGTCCTTCCAGTGCCAGCGGCCTGGGGTATTCCTTCCTCGGCCAGCTCTGGTGCTGTCACCTTGAAGTTCTCATCGGCACTTGTCCTCTGTGACTTCCTAAACATGTTATTCCCAGCAACTGTCAGTATCTGAGATGGTGGCAGCGCAGAGGACGGTATTGCTGGGGCATCCTCTGAGGCCCCTGTACTGTCTTGCTGAGAGGTTGAGGAAGTGGTAGGTGGGGGAGTTGGCTGTTTGTTTGTAGGGGCCATTGACATCTGGCTGGTACCTACAAGACACATGGGTGAGAGAGCTTCACAGCTCATGGTTAGCGGTGGTGTGCAATGAATGACACTGACAGAGGGTTACAGTGAGAGTGGCAGTGGGGTGCACTGTGGTATTTTGGCATCTCCTCAGGAGCCATCCCAGCCTTCTCCTAAGAAAGACAGGATTCTCTCCTTGTCAGGGGTGAGGAAGCTTTCATCAGGTACCCTCCACCTGTTCTGGCTTTTTCTGCTGTGCTGTGGGAGGGAGTGAAGTGGACGTGGTTGGCACAGCTGGTGCAGCTGGTGAAGTGTCCCAGGTGAGTGAGTATGCAGCACTGAGAGCATGCAGAGTGAGTGGTATGGGAGGCTGTGACATGGATGGTGGAACAAGAGCGAGTGACAGAGGCTGTTACAGGCAGCAGTGAGCACGAGCCTCAGGGAGAGGAGAGTGCAATGGCAGAAATAGAGTGAGTATGAGGAATGGGAGGGAAGAATGTGGCACTTATCCTCAAGGAGCGGAGAAGATCATTAACTTCCACCCTACACTGCTGCCCTCCAGACTGCAGACACAGTACTAACCTGGGTGGCATCATAGGACGAGACTGATGGGGTCGGGTGGTGTGGTCTCCTCTGCAGGTCCTCTAGACCACCATCCACCATGACCCGTCGGTCCATCTTGGAGAATCATGACACCATGCTTTTTCTTGTGTGAAATCTTTAGAGCGTGGTCTGTCAGTAAGCTGGGCACCTTTTAAAGGTGGCAAAAAGCCAGGGCAGCTGGCCTTCCAGGGGACATTCAGTGAGTGGGGAGTTCTTCCAGAAATAGCAAGTGGCAAGAATTGGGCAAAGGATCAGGGCAGATTGTTAATGAAGCAATTTTGGTGAAAGGCAGCAACAGAATATGTTAGTCCTCATGGAGAGATACACTCCATGAAGCTCAACAAAATGGATAGTTAGCTAACAGCAAAGGAATATTCAGGTCAGTGTTGCAAAGGACTCCTTGCTACCGTTATCAATGATATCAACAATTCTATGGATCTGGGCCTGGGCTAATTGGAGCCTGATGTCACAACATTCAAACTGTCTCCTCTCAACTTTAACCAGAAATAAATCCTTATGTACGTATTTCCTGCATCAACTACTCTTGTGGTATCTTTAAGAGCGATTACCAATTTAATTACAATTAATGCTAAGCTATGGTTGGTCCTAATCTAACTGTGTGAGATGAGGACCGGAAGTTTCAAACTGGTTCCTCAATATAATTACAGCAACAAATAAATAGGTTAAGAGGACTTGAATTTACTTCATGGTTAGGCCCTTGCAATTAGATGAGATAGAAATCTTTTTCACCTCATTATCCCTGACTGGGTCTAAACCTAGGCCCGTGATTGTGTAGCAGCCCCTAGGACATAGCCACCAAAGCTACCGGGGTGGGCTGTCCTAGAGGTGGCCTGAAGGTGCAGAGGATAGTTAGAGAAGCCAGAATGTGGTCAGGCCATCCTGATCGCTGCCTCTTGGGGGGAACAGAACAGGCTGTCCTAGGGGTGGCCGGAAGGTGTGTCAGGGCAGGCCAAGAGCCGGAAGGGCATAGGGGCAGGCTGCCTTAGAGTGGCCGGAAGGTGGGAGGGATGGGTGGCTTGTTAGGTTGCTGTGGGGCTGGGGGGGGGGGTCTGCATTCTATGCACTGTTCCTTATTTGATTGGACTGTCTTGTGTGTACTTGTTACTTTTGTGATGACTGGGGGGAAAGGGGATTTGAGGTTTGTCCTCATTTCCCTGAAATCTGGTTGTACGGTGGGGTTTGGGGGTTTGGCTTTGCCGCCCCTTTCCATTGTAAATTGATGTTTCTTGTATACGGCTGTTCATGTTCACTGTTTGGAATTTGTACTCCTTAATAAAAATTAAAAAAACACAGCCACCACACTGAAGTATTATAGACAAGTGAAGAACCACTTGAAAAATATCTCAAAATATCTTTTTCAGGATGTAGATAATATCAGTGTTTAGAGTTGAACTCTTAACTACCCCGGAACTACAGCTGTCTATGTTGTAAAGGTATCCCATAACCCTGCTGAGTACAGAGTCTCAGCATTCTATACTTGCAACAATGAAAAAATAGTGATACATCTCCAGGTGAGGACAGTGTGCCACTGGAGGATATTTTGAGGCAATACTGATCACACACAGATCTGCTACCTTGCCCTTTTAAGTGGGTGGATGTCAAGGGTTTGGAAAGTTTTGCCTGAGAACCCTACACAAATTCCTACAAGTGCATCCAGATAACACGTGGGGGTAAAATGGAGACAGCAGACACACGCCTACAACCTCTCACTCTGTGAGTGAAATCTGTCTCACAGAAAAACAGGCTCAACTTTCTTCCTTCACCAACTGGCTTGAATATTATTGTCAAAATCATAGCGAAGCACATGTATTTTTTTTAAATCCCTAGTGTGGAAGCAGGCCATTTAGCCCATTGAGTCCACACCAACCCTCCAAAGAGCATCCCACCCACAACCGCCCACAACCGCCCACCACTATAACCTTGCGTTTCCCATGGCTAATCCATCCAGCCTGCATGTCCCTGGACACTATGGGCAATTCAGCATGGCCAATTTGCCTAACCTGCACATCTTTGGATTGGGGGAGGAAACTGGAGCACCCAGAGGAAACCCCCGCAGACACAGGGAGAATTTAAGAAGATGGAACTGTGCAGGAATTCACTGCTCATGAGGGAATTGTACTTTGGCCTTTCCCTGGGAATATGTTTTTGGTGGCTGCAAAGGGGGCTAATGCTAACATTGGGCGCACTAATTGCCTCCTTGTCACATCAGCTAAACGAAAGCAAAAGTATAACCTTAACTTTTCATTTCAGAGATACATTCCATAGCCAAGACTGGGAAATATTTCAGGGCTGAAAATGTGTTGCTGGAAAAGCGCAGCAGGTCAGGCAGCATCCAAGGAACAGGAAATTCCTGTTCCTTGGATGCTGCCTGACCTGCTGCGCTTTTCCAGCAACACATTTCCAGCTCTGATACTCCAGCATCTGCAGACCTCACTTTCTCCTCAAATATTTCAGGGCGACCACATTCACACACTGAACTGTAAGTATGCAAAGACATGATCTGTAATGTAGAAGAGAGCCATTTCTTTGATGGAGAGAAACATTGCTATCATGTTGGCTTACTGTCGGAATTCTTACCAAACTAATGTAGCATGAAAACGATAGTTGTACAGCATCTGTTTGGATAAGGTGCTCCTTATGTAAACATCGCAATGATCTCTTTGGAAAGCCTCATGCACACTGTGTATTGGTATGATAGGAGGCTTCATTGCAATGCAGGTGACAATTAAGTAGATCCTTCAATAAAATGGTGTTAACATTCTGACCTTCCTCATAGGTTATCAATTCAAGCAGCTAACAACGACTTCACCATTGCTAGAGTGTTAATGGCCTTGCAGCAAATCTAAAGGTAGCCTAGAAGAAGACAGCGATTGAAACATTGTCACCAAGCCCAGTATAAGCATTAACCTTCAGCATGGCAACACAGTCTCCAGAGGGAGGAGCTGAGGAGCTGAGAGCCTTTAGATGGTGCAGGTATTGGTTAAGAATGTCCTGGGCCATCATCATCAAACTGCATCACCAGCTGAACCAGGACTTGCATTCAGCAGGATTGGGTAGACATTCCATCACAGTGGCTGTCAAGGCTACCCCTACCCTGCCTTTTAATACCAAGGGTTTATTTCAAAGAAAAACTGGTCATTCGTGTGGTATTTCTCACTTCTTCACATGAATTCATTCAGGACTTCTTGGAGTCATAGAGATGTACGGCATGTAAACAGACCCTTCAATCCAACCCATCCATGCCGACCAGATATCCCAATCCAATCTAGTCCCAACTGCCAGCACCTGGCCCATATCCCTCCAAACACTTCCCATTCATATACCCATCCAAATGCCTTTTAAATGTTGCAATTGTACCAGCCTCCACCACTTCCTCTGGCAGCTCATTCCATACATGTACCACCCTCTGCGTGAAAAAGTTGCCCCTTAAGTCTCTTTTATATCTTTCCCCTCTCACCCTAAACCTATCCCCTCTAGTTCTGGACTCCCCCACCCCAGGGAAAAGACTTTGTCTATTTATCCTCTCCATGCCCCTCATAATTTTGTATACCTCTATAACCTCTCTATAAACCTCCAATGCTCCAGGGAAACCAGGCCCAGCCTGTTCAGCCTCTCCCTTTAGCTTAAATCGTCCAACCCTGGCAAAATCCTTGTAAATCTTTTCTGAACCCTTTTAAGTTTCACAACATCTTTCCAATAGGAAGGAGACCAGAATTGCACGCAATATTCCCACAGTGGCCTAACCAATGTCCTGTACAGCCACAACATGACCTCCCAAGAAGGTATTTTCTCCAAATTGCCACTGTTCATATCTGTACCCTGTGACAAGGAGAGACAAGAAGCTTGGGCCTCCTTACAAGCTCCTTATAACTCACGATCCTGCCCTATTTTATGTCATTAACAGTTTTGGAAATGTTGCATTTGATTTCCTCATCCAGGTCTCTTATGTACAGTCGATTCTGCTATAATACCTACTGAGGTCATTTACATATTTAAAACAGCTGATCTTTTGGCACCCCATTAGTTCATGCTTGTCAACCCCAAAAGATCCATTTACTCTCTGTTTCCTTTCTTTCAACCAACTCTTGATCCATGCAAATTTTTACCTTCTATCCCATATATTTAACTTTGTCCAATAACGTCTTATGCAGGACCTGATCCAAAACCTTCTGAAAATCCAAACACAGGGCATCGTGTCCCCTTGTTCTCCCTTATCTATTCTATTAGTTACACCCTCAAGGTTCTGACTATCAGAACCTACATTTTGTTTCCACACATCATTTTCTCTTAACATATTGACAGAAGCTGTTATGGTCATAGAACAGAGAATATAGACCGGTACAGCACAGTATAGTCCCGGATGTTGTGCTGACCTTTTACACTAATTTAAAATCAAACTAACCTACATGTCCTACATTTTACTATCATCCATGTGCCTGTCCAAGAGTCGCTTAAATGTTCCTAATAAATCTGATTCTACTACCACTGCTGGCAGTGCATACCACATACCCATCACTGTCTGCGTAAAGAACCTACCTCTGACACCTCATCTTGACCTTCCTCCAATCACCTTAAAATTATGGCCTCTCATGATAGCCATTTCCACCCTGGGAAAAAGTCTTTGGCTATCCATTCTATTTATGCCTCTCATCATCTTGTACACTTCTATTAAGTCATCTCTCATCCTTCTTCACTCTAACAAGAAAAGCCCCAGCTCCTTCAACCTTTCTTCATAAGGCATGCCCTCCAATCCAGGCAGCATCCTGGTAAATCTCCTCTGCACCCTCTTTAAGGCTTCCACATTCTTTCTATAATGAGGCGATCAAAACTGAACACAATATTCCAAGTGTGGTCTAACCATGGCTTTATAGAGATGCAGCATAACCTCATGGCTCTTAAACTCAGTTCCCCTGCTAATGAAAGCCAACACAACATACGCCTTCTTAACAACCCCATCAACATGGATGGCAACTTTGCGAGATCTATGGAAGTGGACCCCTCTGTTCCTCCACATTGCCAAAAATCCTGCTTTTAACCCTTTAATCTATTCAAATTCGACCTTCCAAAATGAATCACTTCACACATTTCCAGGTTGAATTCCATCTGCTACTTTTCAGGCCAGCTCTGCATCCTGTCAATGTCCTGTTGCAAAGCACAACAGCCCACCACATTATCCACAATCCCATTGACCTTCATGTCATCAGCAAGCCTACTAATCCAAACTTCTACTTCCTCATCCCCATTTATTAAAATCACAAAGAGCAGAGCTCCCAGAATCAATCCCAGTGGAACACCACTGGTGACCAAATTTCAGGCTGAATAATTTCCATCTACCACCACTCTCTGTCTTCTATGGGCCAGCCAATTCTGTATCCAGACAGACAGGTTTCCCTGTATCCTATGCTTTCTTATTTTCTCAATGAGCCTACCATAGGGAACCTTGTTAAACACCTTGCTAAAATACCCACAAAGTTTCTATATTTCCTACAATTTTGCTCTCATACTCCATTCAGGGCAATGGGCAACACCGCGATAATCTGCTGGTAAAGGCTGGTGCCTGAGGAATGACCAAACGAGACAAACCCCAATTTTAACCTCTCCACCAAAAGATGAACTTCGTTCTAACTTTGTCTCTACAATTTCTTTTTATACTTTCAGTAATCAAAATGGCACTGAATTGTGGTGACTTATTTACATCTCATTGTATTTTCATAAACACCAGTGACAATAAATTGCTATTTTATTCTATTTTCACTCTTGATCCAGAGAGAGGTTTTTTTTTTCCATTTTTTGCTGAATTCTAAAATGGTCCCAATCCTCAGATGTGCTGCTTTTTCTAGCAATTTTCTTTGGGTCTAATACAATCCCTAATTTATTTTGTAAGCCATGGTTGAGCCATCTTTTTTCCTTTTAGTTTTGTGCTGGAGAGGAAAGAATAATTGTTCTAATTCATGATCATATTGTGAAAATATGAACCATTGCTATCCTTTTAGTGATGCTCTCCAATCCATCATGACCAATTTTGTGCCTGAAACACTCATAGTTCCCTCTATTTCGATTCATGATGATGATAATGACCAGGACATTGAGCAGGTGGACACACAGAGACAGCAGAACGGGACATTGTATCAGCGAACACAAGAAACCAGACAGAGCCACATTGAAACCTGCTTTCATGATGAATGAATTGGATTTGAACTTCTAATTGGTTAAGAGAATGTGGCCAATACTGCAAGGAGCCTCTGCTTAGTGGGAGGGACATGTGGACATTGTTATTCTTGCAGTCCTTAATCTTTTCTGTTACTGAATAAATGTCCATTATCTATCTAATTATATATTTTCTAGCTTTGGGATCTGGACCCACTTTTAAACAATCAATGCATTACATGTCTGACTGACTGTTCAGGAAAAAGCAACAGTGAGCAGGTGAAGTAATATTGATTGGTGCAAAGGTCGAGTTGTACATAAGGATGCCATCAGGATGTTATATCTTAGTGCTGGGCAGCAAAGTCTCTCATGATAGCCAACAGGTTTACAAGAATCTTCAGGAATCTCCTTTGACCCCTTACATCATCAGTTGATTGAATTTTCAAATGTTCCGTGAAACGTTGCCCTCAAACTCTCGAGTATCCTGTGGGACAACAGAGGGAACTGTGAGGGGCTGTGCGGTGTGCAGATTTTCTGAGCACATGCCATTGACTGAGGAAGAGTGGGTGTGTGAACAGCCCACTATACCTCTCCCAGTCAACTCCATACTCTCATTCACAGGCTAGGTGTTGATGGGAACCCACAGCGCTTAGCCTTAACCAAATCTATATTAAGGTGCCATATTAATCTATATTAACTTTGGCTGCAACCCTCAATGACACAGTTTGGGAGTCCCTGTCGCCTGAGGATATCTCTAGGGAATTGGGGTTTTACAAGAGACTTGGCCTTAACAAATTCCTTCAGCCTTGACATCTAAAGAGGCTGCTCACCTCTCATGTGGGTGCTATGTTGCCAAGCTGAAAGTGAAAAAGGCACAAGAGCAGACATTTTAAGATTATACGTTGTGTCAGTGATGTGTTTGCCAAATTGAGCTGTCGAAGCTCATCAAGAAAGAGACCCACCCCTCCCCACCCTGAGATGAATGTCCCTGAGCTGTCAGAGGGTACAGGGAACAGCCTTGAAGATGAACGTTTTGAAGTTTCCGGGGCTCCTCCTCAGAAGTGGTGGTGGAACTGAGGCTCTCACTGTTGGCCTCTATAGAGAAGAGGCTCACTCACTGCACCTAATGTCTAGATAAGAGGAGAGGGAATTAGTTGTATAAAAGAGGTTGAAGCTTGTGAACATGGAGAATGTGTTCACACCAGCAGTCATGGGAAAACAGTACAGCACAATTAAATTCTTGATTTGTTGCCTATTGAAGTCTTCCCATCTCCCTGTGAGCAGTCATGCTCTGTTCTGGTCATATTGAGCACGTTTTCCTCATAAGGAGAGAAGAGACAGAATGAACTTGCTTTTCTGTTTTTGCTTCCCTCTTGGAAGGGGGAGGAATGAAAGACTTAATGTAATTAAAATTAACAAAGAAAATCCTTTAGAGAAAGTTAAATGATGAAAATCTGACAAATCCCTGGACTCAATGATCCCCATCATAAGGTTTTATCTTCACCGTGTATTATTTAAATAAGAACTGTTAACTTGTATCTGTGGTCACATTTCTTTTCAATAACAGTGACAGACAGTGCATGTGTAATGTGAAAATGGGGACGCAGTCAGGAAGGCAAGATGTGGCATGTACCATCATGAATTTTGATTGAATTCCCTCCCATATGGAAACAGGCCATTTGGCCCAACAAGTCTACATCAACCCTCCAAAAAGTAACCCACCCCCCATACTATATTTACCTCTGACAAATGCACCTAACACTATGAGCAATTTAGCTTTTGGCTGATTCACCTGACCTGCACATCTTTGCACTGTGGGAGGAAACCGGACCACTCGGAGGAAACCCACGCAGGCACAGAGAGAACATGCAAGCTCGACGCAGACAGTCATCCCAGGCTGGAATCGAACCCAGGTTCCTGGCGCTGAGGCAGCAGTGCCAGCCACTGAGTCACCTGCCTCTTCACAGAAGATTCAGCTCGAATGGCCTGCAAGGCGGTGAAATGTATCACTACAAGGCCAGGACAGGGGCTGGTGCCAGGAGCCAGACCCCACAGAGGATCCACCTCTCTCTCTCTCTCTCTCTCCCTCTTCCTTTAAAAATGCTTTGTAAAAACTTCTTCTTCAATCAAGTGACTGTAAGCCTGTCTATTATTTCCTTTCTTCAATTAGTATCTTGTTGCCATGTTCCAATTAGCAAATGCTTTGAGGAATAATTTCCCTTAAAGGTGTCGAATAAATATAAATTGCAGAAAAAAAAACATGTTTTGTTTTGCTTTGTTTTTATTCCTTATGTCTTTTTCATAGAATGTACTATTCCCTGCCCAGAAATGATGGATTCAGAACTTCTGCCAGTGATGCTTTTTTGGAGCCAGCAATGGGAATTATTCCATGTGATTTTCTCCTCTTCCTTATGAGAATCAACTGGCCTGTATTCTTAAACTGCCACTTCCCTCCCAAAGCCAACACCAGTTCCATATGTGCAATTGCAGACGTGGAGCTATTTCCTCCTATTATGTGGCACTGTTGTCACAGTACACCATTTCTAATAGCACTGTAGCATATTGGTACAGAAGATGCTGAAGGTCTGCTGTTCAGTTTGCGACTGTGTTGAATCTTAACTTTAACAAACATTGCCCAGTGTTCTTCAGAAAATTAAGAATCAAAAGTTACCAGCCGCAGTAACAGCCCCTCCAGATTTTGTGTAACTATGTTCATCATGCCTAGAGCCTAGCAAATGAACTTCTTTTAAAATAAAAACATGGTTTAATCTAGAAGGAATGCCTGAAATTGTTTCCAGATGTGTACCATGCAAAAGTCATTCAAAATCATTTATGCTGCCTGTTCAAAACAACCTAACTCTATGTCCGGCAGTTTCCTACAATGAACAGTAAATGTCTTTTTTTTAACCAACAACTGCATTAAAATGTCACACTAATTTTCTTCCCAGGATGACAATTAGTTAAGGTTATGGAAATGAAACAAAAGTGCATTTAAAGAATCCATGCTTAAGTCACTTTTTGATGCATAGCTAGTGCCCAGCAATTGTAAAGGATGGAAGAACCAAAGATTAGAAGTTAAAATGCTTCACTATTAGTTTAGAAAATTTAGTTGTTGGGCAGGTGCCAAGACAAACTTAAACATTTGGCTGATGAACACACACATCGTACACCTGGGAATAGAATGAACTGCAGTACAGTAAAGCAGCACGTACCACACTGTAACTCTAACCCTTTTCAATGGGGTTCAGAGGTACTGGAAATAACACCAGCTTACACACTGAATGACTAAATAGGAGTGGGCTGGTGATGAACAATTTTAGAAACATGTCAAAACAGAACTTGCCAGACTGAAATGAAATATCTTAGTGCCTGACGTTATTTCACTGGAAAAATCCATCTTGTGAGGTTTTGTATCAACTGTTTTGATTTACTTGAAGGGCAGTGAAACCTTGAATTATATGCACTATTAATTCCAAATTTCTCATTGATTTTGCAACATTATTTTCACTTTGTATTTATCCCCGTTCTTTTCCTATTGTGTTTGTCTACAGAAGCTGCTTTATTTTGTATTACAGCTGCGAAGGTTTCAGTCGGTCTAATCCTTCATAATATTCCATCGTGGATTGGCTGGCTATGAGCTTGATCTCATTGTTTCAGATTTATGTCTCCCAGGGTGAAGTACTTTATCGCAGTATGAACCACCACCTAGTGGGTTGCTCAAGAACTTATATAGCTATCCATCCAATTATGATGGACAGAGTTAAATGATTGCCACCGCAATAAAAATGAAAGCTAGACGCCATGGTGCGATAATGGTAAAAGTGGATGATCAATTTTTCTTTTACTTCTATCTTCTGATTTTTAATATCTGTCATTTTTCAAGACTACAATTGTTTTGAGATAGGGAAAAAGAAACATTAGCTTAAGATGGCCTTTGAAATATCTCCACAGAAGCCAATATTCTGTCACCAAGCCACCCTTTATTTACACTTGGAAAATCCTTGACACTGATCCAGCTCTGTCAGAGCCAGCTCTCAGAGTGAGCTGGACATCTGACCCTCCTCCTTTTATCTGTCAGCCAGAGCTCCCCGATTGGACCAGATTAACAGCCATGGCCAGGGAACTCACATTCTATGAGGCCCATCTGGTTGACATCATTGCATTCACTACATCTCTCTCCCTCTGAGATCAAGGACATAGGTAGATTCTGTAGCTCCTTCTGGGGTGTTTTCGCACCGGGTCAGACACCTCCAACTCTGCCTTTGATATGGGCAGCGTCTAATGCACAATAGATTGCCCCCTGTGCCCGCACCATCTCGCAAGAAATTCATTCACCTCTGCAGATGGTAACAGCGATGAGGTGGCAACATCTGCTGTGCCCACCTCAGATTTTGAGGTATCTTCACTGCTTGATGGAGAAGGAGAATCCATGTGTCCTGGAATAGCCAGAATGGTAGCCGAGCAGCTGGATGCACTGTTCCTGCAGTTTTCAAGTAGTCCACTTTCAGGAGTGTCAGACCGACCCGAAATTTATATGTCACTGGACCTGCTTCACGTCAACCATGCTTCTTACCCATTCTGGGGAATTCCCATGGTTCCTTCCCCAAACCTTGTCCCCTGAGGTAAACCGTTTCTCTTGCTAAACAGAGTCTTGTGTCTGGCTTTGACGTTCCCAATGCTATTCAACCCTGCACCCCTCCGGGTCTGGGATGACCAGACTCCTTGCCATTGGCAACTCTGCTGGAGCTATCCCTATAGTTACATGAGGGATGGTCGGATAATCAAATAGGAATTGGGACAGAAAGCCATAAACAAAGCTGTAAAGAAAGATAAGATAGATTATGAGAGTAAACTAGCTCAGAATGTAAAAACAGATAGCGAACATTTCTGAAAGTATGAACTGAAGAAGAGTGGCTAATGTAAACATTGGTCCTTTAGAGAATGAGAAGAAGGATTTAATATTGGGGAATGAGGAAATGGCCAAGGCATTGAACAGATATCCTGTGTCAGTTTTCACAGTGGAAGATACAAATAACTTGCTAATAATTGATGACAAGGAAGCAATGGCATGTGAGGACCTAGAAATGATCATTGTCAATAAAGAGGCAGTGTTGGACAAGCTAATGGGGTTAAGGGTAGACAAGTTACCTGGCCCTGATGGAATGCATCCCAGGGTACTAAAAGAAATGGCAGGGGAAATAGCAAATGCATTAGTGGTAATTTACCAAAATTCAGTGGACTATTGGACTGTTCCAGAGGTTGGGAAAACCATAAACGTGACGCACTTTGTTGAACGTTTTTAAGGCAAATGTGGGTAGAGTTTTGAACAGTAAAGAAATTTAGGATTATGGTGAGTGGACGGGTAAGTGGACTCACCTTCATCCCCCTCCGCCCACGCATCAATGAACTTAATACACGCCGTGACGTCGAACACTTCTTCCGCCGCCTCTGCCTCCGAGCTTACTTTCACAATCAGGACTCCTGCCCACCTTCCGAGGACCCCTTCACCCACCTCCAACACACTGCATCCACATCGACACCCCGCATGGGCCTATTACCCGCCCTCGACCTCTTCATTTCTAACTGCCGCCGGGACATTAACTGCCTCAACCTGTCTATCCCCCTCCCCCACTCCCACCTCTCACCCTCACAATGCGCTGCCCTCCAATCCCTCTGCTCCAATCCCGACTTCACCATTAAGCCAGCAGATAAAGGGGATGCAGGGGTAGTCTGGCACACTGACCTCTACACCATTGAAGCAAAACGGCAACTCGAGTACACCTCTTCCTACCGCCCGCTCAACCATGACCCCAACCCCCATCACCAAACCATCATTTCCCAGACCATACAGAACTTCACGACCTCAGGAGATCTCCCACCCACAGCTTCCAACCTCATAGTCCGGGAACCCCGCACTGCCCAGTTCTACCTCCTTCCCAAGATCCACAAGCCTGACCACCCTGGCCGATCCATTGTCTCAACATGCTCCTGTCCCACTGAACTTATTTCTACCTACCTCAACACTGTCCTATCCCCCCAGTCCAGGAACGCCCCACATACATTCGAGACAACACCCACACCCTCTACCTCCTCCAACCAAGACTTCCGTTTCCCCAGCCCACAATGCCTCATCTTCACCATGGATATCCAATCCCTCTACACCGCCAACCGCCTTGACCTGGGCTTCCAAGCCCTCTGTTTCTTCATCTCCCAACGTCCCCAACAGTACCCTTCCACAGACACTCTTATTCGTTTGGCTGAACTGGTCCTTACCCTTAACAATTTCTCCTTCGAATCCTCCCACTTCCTCCAGACCAAAGGGCTAGCCATGGGCACTCGTATAGGCCCCAGCTATGCCTGTCTCTTTGTTGGCTACGTAGAACAGTTGATCTTCCGTAATTACACCGGCACCACTCCCCACCTCTTCCTCCGCTGTATTGATGATGACTGCATTGGCGCCACCTCGTGCTCCCGCAAGGAGGTTGAGCAATTCATCAACTTCACCAACACATTCCACCCTGACCTTAAATTTACCTGGACCATCTCTGACACCTCCCTCCCCTTCCTGGACCTCTCCATCTCCATTAATGATGACCGACTTGACACTGACATTTTTTACAAACCCACCGACTCCCAAAGCTACCCGGATTACACCTCTTCCCACCCTACATCTTGCAAAAATGCCATCCCTTATTCCCAATTCCTTCGCCTCTGCTGTATCTGCTCCCAGGAGGACCAGTTCCACCACAGAACACACCAGATGGCCTCCTTCTTTAGAGACCGGAGTTTCCCTTCCCACATGGTTAAAGATGCCATCCAACGCATCTCGTCCACATCCCGCACCTCTGCCCTCAGACCCCACCCCTCCAACCGTAACAAGGACAGAACGCCCCTGGTGCTCACCTTCCACCCTACAAACCTTCGCATAAACCAAATCATCTGCCGACATTTCCGCCACCTCCAAACAGAACCCACCACCAGGGATATATTTCTCTCCCCATCCCTTTCCGCCTTCCGCAAAGACCGTTCCCTCCGTGACTATCTGGTCAGGTCCATGCCCCCCCCCCCCCCCCCCCACCACAACCCACCCTCCCATCCTGGCACCTTCCTCTGCCACCACAGGAATTGCAAAACCTACACCCATACCTCCTCCCTCACCTCCATCTAAGGCCCCAAAGGAGCCTTCCACATCCATCAAAGTTTTACCTGTATATCCACCAATGTCATTTATTGTATCCGTTGTTGCTGCTGCGGTCTCCTCCACACTGGGGAGACTGGACACCTCCTAGCAGAGCGCTTTAGGGAACATCTTCGGGACACCCGCACCAATCAACCACAACGCCCTGTGGCCCAACATTTCAACTCCCCTTCCCACTCTGCCGAGGACATGGAGGTCCTGGGCCTCCTTCACCGCCGCTCCCTCACCACCAGATGCCTGGAGGAAGAACACCTCATCTTCCGCCTCGGAACACTTCAACCCCAGGGCAGCAATGTGGACTTCAACAGTTTCCTCATTTCCCCTTCCCCCACCTCACCCTAGTTCCAAACTTCCAGCTCAGCACTGTTCCCATGACTTGTCCGGACTTGTCCTGCCTGCCTATCTCCTTTTCCACCTATCCAATCCACCCTCCCCCCGCCCCCGACCTATCACCTTCATCCCCTCCCCCACACCTATTGTACTCTATGCTACTTTCTCCCCACCCTCACCCTCCTCTAGCTTATCTCTCCATCCTTCAGGCTCACTGCCTTTATTCCTGATGAAGGGCTTTTGCCCGAAACGTCGATTTCGCTGGTCCTCGGATGCTGCCTGAACTGCTGTGCTCTTCCAGCACCACTGATCCAGAACCCGGTTTCCAGCATCTGCAGTCATTGGTTTTACCTGGGTAAGTGGATCTGGGTCCATGCAAAGATCAGCCATGAGCTTGTTGAATGGCAGAACAGGTTAAACAGGCCAAATAGCCTACTCCTGCTCCTATTTCTTATGTTCTTATGACAGTTTGGTATCTGGTGAATGCTGTTTCTTTAAGCCTGTCTCCAAAGTTTGGACTCCTCTTTCTGCCAGACCATTGGATGATGGAGCTGTCCTTATCTGATGAAAACCATTCGACTTTAGGAAGTTCTCAAATTCCCTGCTGGTAAACAATGGCCCTTTATTTGCGACCAATACTTCTGGGAGTTCATGTATTGTAAAAGATGCATGCAGATTTTCTATTGGTGTTCCTGTGTTTGACAAATGGACTCTATGCACGTCCAGCCACTTTGAGTGAGCATCCACAATGACTAAGAACATTGAGCCCATGAAAGGGCCTGTACAGTCGATGTGTAACCTAGGTTTAACGGACATTCCCATGAATGTGGGGGAGCTGCTGGTGGTAACTTTTGTCCTTGCTGGCACTTTAGGCACTGTCCCCCCAATGTGGCAATGTCTGCATCAAATCCTGGCCACCAGACATAGTTTCTCGGCAACGTCTTCATTTTGGAAACCTCTGGATGACCCTGATGGAGTTCAGTCAGTGTCTGTTGTGACCTTTCACATGTTTACATCATTAATCTCACACTCATCATCACTGAAATAACTCCACAGAGGCCGGTATCCCATCGCTAAGTCACCCTTCATTCACATGTGGGAGTCATTGACACTGATTCAGCTCCCTCAGAGTCAGCTCTCAGAGTAACCAGGATGGTTGACACTCCTGTTTATATCTGTTAGTCAGACTCCCCGATGGGACCAGACTAACAGCCCCAATCTGGGAACTCCTATTCTGTAAGGTCATCCTTGCTGACCTCATTACAGCTTAATTACCTATACACAGGTTCCCAGCTCATGAAATCATCAATAACCTAAAGTGAAATTAACATATCATTGAAGTGATAGAAACCAGTCACTCTGAACTGTCTCCCCTCTCCGGTTTATAGCTTTCTGCATGTTTCACATATGAGGATGAAAGTCACCTGTAGGTTATCTAACTTGAAAAGAAGCCAGATACGGGAAAACACAAATGAGTTGTGAACCTAATCTCAACCTCTCGACTGTGTCCTCAGTAAGAATGATCAAGCAGCAGAATGCGAAGAGCAGCTATTGGCTTGCAGCATTGGAAGTGCATAGCTGCAGTTTAAATGTGGCGGTCGCAGCATGAACACTGAAAGATCCTGGCTCTGCTGCCACACAACTGGACAAGATGGTTGCCACAGAGCCTGGAGACATAACTGATCAGGTGACCAGGGGAATATTGCATGAGAAAGGTCACATTGGGCTGCGACGAGAAACTCGTGAACATTACATTTAGCCAAAAAAAGGGCAAGTTTGACTCGATCTTTCTGTCCTCTAAACTATTGCCTGAAGCTGGGGTATAATAGCATATTGTTCTCAGACACAAGTATGAGGTAAGCACTGATTTACACTGATCCCTTTTATAATTGCTGCAAACTCTTAAAGATCCTGTTCAAACATTTTCAAAATCAATTCCACAGCTTTAAAATAAATTGCACATGTTGATTTAATGTGACTTCTGCCCACTGTGGGTAGATTTGTACAGGGGAGAGGCACAACAGAGCGCAGTATTGGTGATAGTTGACCCTGCTCTGAACCAGACCTGCAGTGTGGAGGCGGAGAGAATGTTTGAGTGAAGGGTGTCACCTGAAAGTGACTTATTTCACAACTAACTGAAAGTACAATATACCCAGTCTCTCCTGTGTTTCTCGGTCAGTGTTCCTTTATTTTTCTTTCCTACAAAATCTGCAAGGCTTGCTATTTCTGGAGACATAGAAGTGATCAGGAAACATAAAATTCTGCTGATAGTCCCCAAAGAGAAAAGGCAGATTTTAGCCTTTTATGCATGCATTTGGGAAATCACATTGACTTAGCTTAAACAGTTCACTTACCTTATTTCTATTCCCAACCAAAATATATTTTGCCTAATATATTCTGTTAAAATACATCTCCGTAAGTGCTCTGCTTCATGCTGCGTACATTAGGAGATATATGGTATCAGACTGCATAAAGGACGCTAGCGAGCTTTTCGTAAGGACTGTGAACAAATCTTGCAGTGACTGACCATCATTCAGTGTTTCATGATTTTTTGGCAAACAACATGGACTTTGGTAATTTGTGTGATAACATGCTGCATTGGTGCTACGGGTTATTAGATCTTAGAATATGGTATCTGTTCATGATCTTTTGCATTTCACAGAATGTTACGTTGGCTGCACATTCTGTAAATATTTTAATGTTGTGTAAAATAATAGGTGCTACATTTTCTGAGCAACAACCGACTAAGTGCATTTGACACTGGGCCACACTTTTACACGAAGCAATTTTAAACTTCTGACAGCATGTTCATTGTTCATTATTGCAGAGCACCTATTTATACAAGTAGTCAGCTCACCCAGATGTAATGCTAATTACGTTTTCTAAAAGGAAGTAGATATATAAATAGTTATGTGCATTTCTGTCAAATGGAGAGGTATCTGAACAAATAAGAGACATCACTTTGTGTTTTACATGCAACTCGACAAAAGCAGCCCAGAATTACATTCTGCACAATACACTGCAGCAATAAATGTCTGGGTGTCCATTAGGTTGTTCTACACCTGTGGCCAAAGAGACAGTGCAAATGACACTTGGCTGTACTGCTCGTTCTCTCCCACCACGTTGTAAAGACTGCTGCTCTTTAACTAGAATTTGATTAAAGAGGAAGGAAATGCTGTAGGGAATGCTTTGTGCTCAAAGTATTCCCTAATGCCAATGCAAAAATATTCATAATTATAAAATTATTCACAACTGTTTTAAAAACCGTCGAATTTCCTGCCCCACTGGAGACCTGTCATTTTGGTGCTGCTTCCTTCCAGGCTGATCATGTGACATCTCCAGCATGGAGAAGCAATAAGCATTTCAGAGCAACATTGATATTACTGGGGGGGGGGGGGGGGGAGGGGAAGAGCCATACCAACAATTAATCTTTTCTATAATGTCTTGTGAATCAGTCATGGCATTGCTTACAGAGAGTCTGGGGTCTTACAGAGTGTTTGTGATGTTTAGCTGCTATCTTGGCCTGTCCTTTTAAAGCGAGTGTTCTAAATAGGCACATCCAAATAATTGTAGCTGGTTAAATGGCTGAGGTCATTCACAGGGCAAATGTAACTGCTTGCATATTTCAGACTCCAGGTCAATGGCAGGTTTCTTTCTTTCTTAAAGTCTGCTTTGCATCTCTAACAAATGCTGACATCCGAATCTGATGGGTGCCTGCAAGGCATTTAGCTCCCATGTCATTGCTTACAGTGAGTTGCATAATACTCTGCTTTATCACACGATGTAGACCACCTTCAAAGCAGTTGACTACCATTGATTTTCTTCCCTCTGTTCCTCATGACCACACATGTGCTAGTGTGACAACTCCTGACCAAGACACAGTACCGTATGTAAAATGTGCAATTTACTTTAAACGTGTAGGATTTGAAATTGATTTTAAAGATGTTCGAATAGGACCCTTTAAGAGTTTGCAGCAATTATAAAAGGGACCAATTGTAAATTTCTTTGATAACACGTCACCTGGTGCTCTTTGACCTAGAAGTTGTACTGATGGGAAGAGAGTAAGACAGAAACCATGGGGCAGCAGAGTTATAAGCAGAGGAGCTGGCAGGTGAAATATGAAGACAATCAGATGTAGTGTCAAAGAGAAACCAACAGAGACCGAAAGAAGAACACACTTTGTGAAGTGAAAAAAACAACTCAGTTTCAGGAAGAGGCCAGGTTTTTCTGTTTGGCAGCTGAGCAGACTGGCTCTCTGAGAGGTACTGTTTGAGTTGGCAATCATGCTCGAAAACCTGAAAAACTGGGTGAATAGTTCTGCAACACTGGTGTATCTCTAGAATTGGCCAAATTAAACTGGGACGTTATTGGTTTATTGTTTGAAAGGAACTCTGAAAAGCTACACCCTCAGGAGTGGTGTGGCCAAAGAAGAAGATCCATGTGCCTTGCTGATGACAATCGTACCCATGAAACTTGGAGATGACAATGTTGTCAGCAATACTAACTGACACTGCCTGAAACAAGGTCAGCAGGTTATGGAACGATGCAGCTATAGTGCCAGATTGTGCATGCATCGTGAGGCTTGTGGCCTTTTAAGATGCATCTTTGTTGACCATTTAAAATGCAATTTGCCTTTTTATTTATAGTATGATTCTAATTCATGTTTAATTTATATTGATTCTGTCAAAGTAGAAGTTGTAAGTAGTACAAACTTCTCTGTAATTTTCTCTTTGGAGGTCATTTGGCAAATGTGGTCAGTTTACAGTTCCCACAAAGGGATCACAATGAGTCACATACCAAAGAGCAATCCACCTGACCTGACCAGAAACCACTCACTATGGCAGATTCCATTCATTAGCTGAGGTTCAAAGCACCCTGAGCACAGACCAGTCCCCACTGGTAGACCAGTGAGCCAGGAAGGTAATTGGATCAAAACAGCCAGGGGCTGAGGGCTTCCATGCAAAAGAATTCATTCTCCTCCTGATCTTGCAGGAGAAGAAAAGGTATTTTACCTTAAATGACCATTTCTGCTTTCGATCCTCTTCTTCCTTCACTTTAACTGCCAGGAAAGTGCTACAATGTTAGAATGATATTTGATACCCAATATGTGATTTGATACCCAATCTCCTTACCTCAACAAAGATCTCACCATCTCTGAGCAGGCTGTTCAGCCAGTCATCAAAACCCCCAGGTTAAAATCAGCTTCAGAATCAGTCTCGGTCTTGAACATATGCATCCCAATATTCAGACACCTCAGTACCACACTCTATCGCAAGCCCGTGGATAACCTCAGGATGCTGTACTTCACTAGCTTCCACCCTAAACATGTTAAAGAAACCATCCCTTACGGACAGGCCCTGCACATACACAGGATCTGCTCAGACAAGGAGGAGCTTGATGGACACCTAAAGATTTTGAAGGACGCCCTCATAAGAACGGGATCTGAAGTTCCACTCATCGATTGCCAGTTCCGACATGTCATAGTGAAAAACCACAACAACCTCCTCAGAAGGCAGACACAGGATTAGACCGATAGTGTGGTACTTCCAGGGAGCAGAGGAACTACCCCATCTTCTTCACAGCCTTCAACATGTCATCAGTGACAATAAACATCTCGCCAAGATCATCATTACGCCTCCACTTTTCATCTTCAACACCCACCAAACATTAAACAGACCATCATTTGCAGGAACCTACCCAGACGTGAGGACAATAACAACTACCATGCAACCCTGTCAGGGCAGCCTCTGCAAGATGTGTCAGATCATTGACTTGGATGCTACCATCACACATGGGAACACCACCCACCATATATGATTACTCATGTAATTCGGCCATTGTTGTCTTCCTCATACACTGCAAGCAAGAATGACCCGAGCCATGGTATATTGGTGAGACCAAGCAGACATTAAGACAACTGATGAATAATCACCACACAACAATCACCATACAGGGGTGTTCCCTCCCAGTCGAGAAACACTTAAGTGGTCAAGGACATTCAGTCTCAGATCTTCAGGTAAGCGTCCTTCAAGGTGGACTTCAAGATACACAGAATTGCCAAGCAGAAACTGATAGCCACATTCCATACCCATGAAGACAGCCTTAACTATGATCTTGGGTTCATATCACGCGACATGTGACCCGATTACGCTTTTGTATCTGGAAAATCTTCCTTACTGTCCTGTTTTGACACCATCACCGTGTTATGATCTCTCTACCTTAATTAGTTTGTACAGT
Source organism: Hemiscyllium ocellatum (assembly GCF_020745735.1). Lineage (NCBI taxonomy): Eukaryota > Metazoa > Chordata > Chondrichthyes > Orectolobiformes > Hemiscylliidae > Hemiscyllium > Hemiscyllium ocellatum. Next base: position 34,985,049 of record NC_083405.1, read on the forward strand.
TTTGGATTACTTATTACTTTGGTCAGACCTTCGTCTCTGATACTTATCATGTTATTCCAGTCATTTGATTTGTCTCCAGCACCACCTTATTTTTTAGTCTTTTGTAATTATTTCTTCGCCTCATTTAATCAGATTCTAGGTCATCACTTCACTTGTTATTCAGCTGCCGACACTTTACTCACACTGTCTAACACACTTGGTCACCTGCAGAGACTTATTATTCGACACTCCCCTCACACCAATTGTCTGATTTTTTAATCTCTCTGCCCTTGATCTGTCTGCCCATAAATTCTGTGTCTGTGTGCTCTTCTCTCTCACTTCACCTGCTGAAGGGGCTGTGATCCGAAAGCTTGTGATTTCAAATAAACCCATTGGTGCCGTGTGACTTCTGACTTTGTCCACCCCAGTCCAACACACCAGCTCCTCCACATCAACATTGCATCTGGATGGGAATGTGAACAGGAAGGGTTTACAGGGATATAGGCCAATCGCAGGCAAATGGGATTAGATTTATTGAGGATATCTGGTCAGCACGGACAGAGGGAATGTCAGAGGAATCACAATTAAAGAAAGGAATGTCAGAGGGATATCAGTCAGCAATGCTCAAATCAGTCAAACTCACCAAGTTACCACCAGACATATTACTGCAGCTAGCTGTCAACAGCTGCATAAGTAGACATGAACATCCAATGATTAGCTGTTTATTATTGGCTCCTGCTCTAGCCAATGACAGAATTGACCTTCCAAGCCATCACCTGTATGTGCCTGCCTTTTCCTTCATACTGCGTTTGTCACATGTTAGTCTCCTGTCCTTCCAGCTTTGGGATGCTCACAGATTTAGATGCAATTTCATGGCATTTCTGTTCAGCAGCACACATCCTTTTAAATTGCATTTACTCTCAAACTGCATCTTCCATTGCTGTTTTGCCTCTTCCATTGATCCATTCTGAACATGTACCTGTGAATAATTTTAAATAAATTGACCCAGAAAAGCTGAGTGCTACTTATACCCATGACTTTGCAATGATCCCAGCTGATAGTAATACCAGATAAATCAGATTCAAGGGTGAAATCTGGTTTGATGGATAATAATTTTTGTTTACCTTGAAGGTCAGTCAGTGAACATACTTACAAGGGCCTAGCAATATACTTTTATACAAAATATATACTCTTTCCAAAGAGCATATAAGTCTACTACGCAAATGAGAAACAAACCAACTAAATTATATTATGTAAGGACTATTGGAGAAATCTCATTACGACACCAGTGAAAAAGGTTCACCTTTTTATCCTAGCAATAACCTGAGAGTTTCTCAAACCTCAGTGAAAGGTCATGCCTGTTTCCATATTAAAGCTTCTTGCTCTGCTGGTACTGCTGTAACTGGTGTCTTTTTGGCAAATCTCCACACATTCACTGATTTTTCTTTAGGTCAGTGTCTCTGCTGGAAATTCTTAAATTAAACTGATAATTCATTTCCACTATTGCTTAACATTTCTTCAACAAGTTGTAGGATGCTTTTCTCTCTGTCACATCCCAACACTCGCATTTCTCTCCAAGAGATTTCCAATTTTGGATCTGTATCCTCTCTGACTTCTAAGCAACTCAGGACTCCTCCCCAGTGCTGACTATTTGGAGATTGCTAAAAAAACAGCACCTCTGCTATTCTGAACTTCCTCCTCCTTCATGGACCTGCTTTTGAATCCTTCTCTCGTGTCTCTCTCATTCCAGTGGTCTTAAAACTCAAGTCAGCAAACGCTGTAGTAAATATCACCCCAAGTGGCTCTTTGAGACTTTTAAACCATGTAATGTTAGTCATGCAAATGCTGTCTTTTTACTATACACATTTCACTTTGACAGTAATAACACCTTTACATTAAATGCACAAGGATTTTCCATAACCATCATATTCTATACAAGTCTGTTGTGATCACAAATTCTGATCATTTCTCTTCATATTTGTTCTTGATGAGTATCCACTATGATATTGTTTCTTCATGATATATACATTATTTTCAAATTGTGTGTTGTAGCATTAACCTCCAATGAAACAGGCTCATATTCTTGGAATAAAATCTTTCTAGAAAAATTAAAGGGTCATTGTTCACGTGCAGTTTTTTAACATGTAGACTTCAAAAGGTTGCAGAACCAATGTCAATATCAAAGTCTCTTTTGTCTCACAGTTGAAAAATAACCGACTAGTCATTCAATCCCAAGTCATCTTTTGTGTCAGGATACTACATTAATGTTAATGTTACAGACAGATTAAGATAGCATCGCATAATTCAGTGCTGCTGAAATTAGTGCCATGGTTAATACAACTTTCACATTGTCAAAAGCACTCTGACATGCCTCTGGCCATTCAACTAACTTGCTTTTCTTTAAAAATCACTAAAGGAGTGATTAGAGTTCTGAGATTCAGAACAAGCATCGCGTAGAATCTAGTTATGTCTATTTCCCACAAAATCTCTCAATTTGTCTTAGACAGTTGAAACACCAAGATAGCCCTCAGTTTTGCGTCTCCAAGTATTACTTGGCTGTTCTCCAGCGTGGATTAAATAAGTTATTTATTTTCTTTGTCAAGTTCACCTTTGGCCAAGTTTATGAGCAAATTGGCTCTTTGTAATCAATCAAACAATTCACTTAAGTGTTCTAAATGTTCTTCCATGGTTTGTCTAATGCAACCAAATTGTCAATACATAAAGCACTACTGCATAATTCTTCAATGACCTTGTTGGTCAATCATTGAAAAGTTGCTTATGTATGTTTTCCTTCCAAACAGCATGATTTTGCATTGATAAAGACCACCCAACATTATAAAAGCTGATAACTCTTGGGCCATACTAGTCAATGGAACTTGCCAACATCCCTGTAATAAGTCAATTGTTAAAGTGAAATACACTTGTCAAATCCTCTCAATACAATCTCCCAATCCTGGAATCACATATGTAGCCTCATTTTCTATCATAATGATTGTGATTATCTAGTGACAATTGGTATAATCCAGCTGGTTTTGTTAGCATCACAATATGTGAGCTCCAGCTACTATAACTCAGTTCAATTGTGTAGGTTCCTTCAAGAAATAACCTTGGCCCTCACTTGTGTGAACTTCTCTGGGTTAACTCTGTCAGGATAATGTTTTCTGAGTAATGAGCCCATTGCATTAAATCATGAATGGACAAAGATATCTTCCCTGGCCAGTTTACACTAATTGATTTACCACAATGAAATCATTTTGAATAGTCACCTCTGGGACTCTACACAATAGTCCATTTACGGGAATATTTTATCCAGTTTATCCAATCTGATTACTGGGGGTCAACGACAGAATTTTCACTTGCTGATATATTCTTGAATCGTTCTTACATTTTTACTTCACTTCCACTTCTTTCACTCCTGTAAACGCACTTCTCTCCAGACTATCTGCTATCATAGTATAATGTGACACACTCACTGACTTTCCTCAAGTCTGTACAACCCATGACATAATTCACATCATTGGGCTAAATTTCATCAAAAATCAGCTGAGTGTCATTCCTTGGCATTTTTTCACACTGTTGTTCCAAACTCACTTCATTATTTAGGTGCTGTGCCCCTATGGTGGCCCATGTGTCTAATGCCAGCCTGATTCTTCAACTTGCTGTAGATGGAAGAAGTATTCGCCCCTTCTAGGATGCCTGATGCTGCCACCATATTTAAAAGACTGTTGTGTTCCCAATCAAGCATGATCTGTGATCTGTCCAGAGCTGCCCTGCACAGTTCAATTAACTTGCCCCGGACATGGCAGATAAAGGGAAATTGCCGCCCTGCTTTGCGGTCAGGGATCTGGATGTCCTGGTGCATTCAGACGAGGGATATTATCTCCCTCTAGGATCAGCAGACAACTGACACATGTCTGTATAGTACTGGCCCAAGGTTACTGCCTGGATCAATGCGGTCTCAACCGTTCAGAGGAATGTCCAATCAAATGTCTTCTCTGTTCTGCCGGTGTAAAGTATACCATATTCTCACAGCTATCTTGCACTTACTCTCCCTCTGGTACTGCGCACCGTTCCTGCCAAGGCTCCTGCTCTACCTTCCGCACAAATGTATGAATCATCTTTTGTCAAACCACTCTGTCACCCACCATAACACCTCCACACCACTAACCCTGTGCATTTTGCACTACCTACTCACTCCCTTGGGATACCTCACCACTTTTCCCCCCATTTGCGCCAGCACTAACAGCTGTGTCACCCACTTTCTCCTCGCTCAATTCCTCCCTTTGTCTCACTGCAGGAGAAAATGATCCATGATAGGGTGGAGGAGCCAGGATGGATGGCGGAGTGCCTGACATTCAGCTCCTCACCCTCAGTGATGAGAGGATCTGGGCCCTTACTGGCGAGATCTGGAACTGGCCCTGTGAAGACACAAGAACAACCATACCCCAGCATCCAAGTGACAAGCATTGTCAATTGCTGTATTCTTCTCTCAACATCTACTCCTCGGTGGAAGTGCCACATCCTCTCTTTTGTCTCCTGCAGGTACAAGTGACATCTGCATACTAAGAGGGCACCAAGCAAGATATGCCCTCAGTCATCTCTGTGGAAGAGAGCATAGATACCTCAGAGGGTACACCTGCAAGGCTGCCTCCTGGACCTTCCACCCGTTCAGACACTGACGGTTTGGTGGGTACTTTAGCTAGATTGGAGTCAGGAACACATCCCTGCCATATATCTGCGGCTGGTCAAGGAAGGATGCGCAGGTTGTTTGACACATGGAGGACTGGCAGAGATCAGGCACCTGCTCAGCCCCAGACAGGAGAGGATCCTACGATGTCAGCTATTTGTGACTCCATTGCCACAGGGGCAGCAGGCAGGTTTGTCAGGAGCACAGGACGCAAAGGTTACAGGAATGCAGCAACACCATCGGGATGCTCCTGTCTCTGACACGTGAGCTTCTGACTGCTTCCAGGGACAGACCGGTAGCTGTCATGGAGACCCTGGACCAGCTCCAACAGAGTCTGCTAGTTGTATGTGTACAGACCTGTGCTCTATCTCTCTATCGGAGTCTGCTAGACTGATGTGTTGAGATGCCAAGGCCAATGGGTTCCATTACAGAGCAGTGGAATCTGGCACAGCACTGAGATATAGTGGGAGGGAAAGAACCTTCGGAGGACACATGGTAGCATGGGATCACACCACTGCAAACACATGATCACGTTTGTAAATCTAGTCCATTTTCCTTCATCTGTTATATGAGTGGATGGGTGTCTTGGCTGAATAATAACATTGAAGGTACAAAGCCTAGTCATCCTTAACCCTGGCCAATACTCAATGGTTAGTACAGTAAGCAGCTCCAGGGTCAATCTTTCCATGAAGTGTGTGTATCACAGCCATTAGTGGGATTGAGTTGTAATGGTTGAGAGAGTGCTTGGAGCTAGGATGTGGATCGCACACATTAGGTGAAAGCCTACAGCTTGCATCCACCTGTACTAGCTGACTGTCTGTGTGATGCTGTTGTCCTTTGAAGGACCTTGCATCAGCTGAAATTAAACCCCCTCCCTTATAGAATGAAACACTTAGCCTGTCCATTCCGGATGTGGTGGCAGCCATTTTCAGCTCCTTTGTGTATCAAGTCATACAGACTCTAAGTCAAACATATCCCAAACTAAACTAGTTCCACCTGCCTTCTCCTGGCCCACATCCCTCCAAACCTTTCCTATTCTTGTATCTATCTAAATGTCTTTTAAATGCTGTAACTGTACGTGCACCCACCACTTTCTCAGGAGGTTCATTCCGCATGCGAACCACCTGCTGTGTAAAAGAATTGCCTCTTATACCACAATGGAAGGGAACAGCATTTGCTCCCTGAACTGTGAATTGCAGGCTCAGTCTCTTGCAATTGATGAAGTCCCAGTTGTCGACATTCCCTTCATGGCAGTCATTCCCTATCGGCTTTGAACTTCCCCAAGTCCCCACCTAATCCTTCCATCTAAATTTTCATCCACACACTATCCCACCCAAACCATCACACCTACCCGTACCCCAGCACTCCACAGCCCCAGGTATATTGAGTAAACAAGCCAGTGCTCACGATGCACTGCCCTCCATCAAAGCCAAAGTGCTGGCGAGCATCAACGACCCCCACTTCCACATTACACCTTTCTGTTCAATGTCCTATTGTCTCCCTGTTTTTATATAAAATAAAGAGAGAAAGAGAGAGTTTATTAATTACAACTACAGCTGTAATCTCTTCTATATTCTGACATCTATCTCCAATCCCTACAGTTAAATTCCCCAGATTTCCTATTGCAGCAATGGTCTCTGCTGGCCTCCACCTGCCTTTTAATAGACAGACTGCTTGGATTGGCTGTGGCCCTCCCCCTTGAGCAACTTAACCTGATGGCTCTGAATGGTGAGTGACCAGAAACCTGTGCAACTCACTGAATGTCTTCCTGTGACTCCCCATACTGAACACATAGGCTTTGCATAGGCACACTAACCAGATTGTACAGGTACAGACTCTCTGACCATGCCCAAGCTCCTGGGACTGATGTATGATGAAGTCCTTGATTTACAGTGCTGGGATCCCCTGACTGAAAGGTGGCTACCTGGACATGACTGGGGACTACTCCCCATTAACAATACTGTCTATGACTGTGCACAGGAAGCACAATACACTGAGCATTAAAATGGGAGTTGCATTTGTTGAGGTAATTGTCATAAAATAAGCTGCGACTCATTTGCAGTTATCCAAATGATTGTGGAGCTGGGCCACGATGCCCAATTTGGCATCACCCTTGAATATAAGGTAAATAGCTGGTGTTACATTAAACTATGTCCTCCATTGACTTGATTACAAGTACCTTTGCTAAACTTTCTCCTAAGCAGTAACAAACTTGAGAAGATCAGGGTTCATGACAATCTTGGATGTGGTGATATATTTGTAACGTTATGCCGATTATAATAATCAATTCCATATCAATATAATATCAGACACGATTCATTCAAGTCAATCATTTTAAGTGAAATCCATATAAATCCTATCATTAAAAATGGAAGACAGTACCAGAGTCAATTATAACTGGAACATAGATCTGAAGTTGTGGGGCAAGGGCAGTTTTGAAGAAGGAGTGTTTGCAGAAGGCAGTGTCCTAACTGGTGACTGTCACAAAGCGGGAGGAGATGGCAAATCTGAGGAAAAGGGCAAAAGTTCTAAAAGGATGGGGTCATCACAAATAGGATATTGATTAATGGAAACAATACAACCAGTGATGATGGAGCCCAAGGCCCCTGGAAGACAGCGGGTAAAAGGGCCCTCCAGCATATGGGGCAACAGCACTAGAGTTTCAATGTTACCCCTAGAAAGTGAAGTGTTTTCTGCTAGGAATAGGGTCTTGGCAAATTCTGCATCCAACAGACATGTGGCAAATCCTGCCCAACAGACGTGGGAGGATAATGGTGAGGAGTCTGAGTGCTGTTGTCTGGATGCTACCTAATGTGGTAGAAAGTGAGCCGTATGTTACACATTGCTGCGGGGAAACCAAGTGATGATTAATGCAGCAATAATTCAAGGCTTAAAAAATAATGGGCTTTCAGAAATAATGAAGAATAGATGGTGTACCATTTAATGATGAGTTATGGAAAACAGACAGATTACAATATAATGAAAATACATCACAACAGATCACAGAACAATTTTTCTAAGTATATTCAGCATAATATTCAAACATGAAAAAATATATTTTGTACATTTTATTATATATAATAATATATATTATATTATTAAATATATACGTTCAAGTGAACCATTTCAAATTTTAGTCAAGAGACATATTTATGTACACAGTCATAAAACTGTACCAGATGCTTTCTAAGAGCCATTTAAAATGGGCCAATATTTCTTTGGTTCCTTTGTAATCCATAAAAAGGCAGTGGAGCTTCGGGGAAAAAAAATAAGCAGAAGGTTTAGATGAATGGCTGCAAGTTTATAACACTGTGAGAATGACCGGCATTTGATAGAATGTTTAAATATGCAGCTAGCTCCATTCATTATAAATGCAATTGTTTAAAGATAGATTATTCCTGTTGTCGTCGCCCGTACAAGGTCAACTTTTAAATATGATGGAATCTATATCCTTTTCGTGCCTCACCAGATGATTTAAATATATATATTATATGCTTTTACCCAGGAGTCAAACCTCATTGCAATAAATCTGGTGTTTACTTAGTAAAGGTACATTAGCAACACAACACCTGGTAGAAATCCTATTCTTTTCATGACAGGAGTCAGCCCTCAGAACGAAGAATCTTATTTAAATGAGATAAGAAGGATCGTTTTTTTGCAGGTCTTCATGGGAATAAGGTTTAATTAGATCTGGTTTCAGTGTATGTTATAGATTTGTAAAGTTTGTACAATGCATTATTCCCCTTTAACTCTATGCAGTCTGTTTCATTGCCAGGTTTTAGTTTATTTTGAGCTGGTTTGGTTTGTGGAATGTAAAAGAGAGTTACACACGGATTTTCCTGTCAGCTTCATGACTCTGACGCTGGGACAATATTAAGGTCCCAAACCTACAGGTGCTGGGAGCCCGACTGGAGAAGCTACTCATAGGGAGACAGTCTCCTAATAAGCCTGTTCTCACCATCCCATTAAAACCAATAGCTATGCTTCATGAGATTGAGTTGGCAGATCCAGACACTGGATCAGTGGTGCTGGAAGAGCACAGCAGTTCAGGCAGCATCCAAGGTGCAGTGAAATCAACATTTCAGGCAAACGCGCTTCATCAGGAATAAAGACTCTGCCATCTTCTCCAGGAGAGAAGGATGGGCAATGCCGAAGAGAAACTGGGTGTTGCTGAGAGAGACTGGGTGCTGCTGAGAGAGGTTGGGTGTTGTTGAGAGAGACTGGGTGTTGTTGAGAGAGAATGGATGCTGCCGAGAGAGACTGGGTGCAGCTGAGGGGGGCTGGGTGCTGCTGACAGGGGCTGAGTGCTGCTGACAGGGGCTGGGTGCTGCTGAGAGTGGCTGGGTGCTGCTGAGAGTGGCTGGACACTGACGAGGGAGGCTGGGTGCTGCTGAGAGAGGCTGGGTGCTGCTGAGAGTGGCTGGGTGATGCCGAGAGTGGCTGGGTGATACCGAGAGAGACTGGGTGATACCGAGAGAGACTGGGTGCTGCTGAGAGAGGGTGGGTGATGCTGAGAGAGGCTTGGTGCTGCTGAGAGAGATTGGGTGCTGCTGAGGGAGGCTGGGTGATGCTGAGGGAGGCTGGGTGATGCTGAGAGAGGCTGGGTGCTGCTGAGAGAGACTGGGTGATGCTGAGGGAGGCTGGGTGATGCTGAGGGAGGCTGGGTGATGCTGAGAGAGGCTGGGTGCTGCTGAGGGAGGCTGGGTGATGCTGAGGGAGGCTGGGTGATGCTGAGAGAGGCTGGGTGATGCTGAGGGAGGTTGGGTGCTGCTGAGAGAGACTGGGTGCTGCTGAGAGTGGCTGGGTGATGCTGAGGGAGGCTGGGTGCTGCTGAGGGAGGCTGGGTGATGCTGAGAGAGAGTGGGTGCTGCTGAGAGTGGCTGGGTGCTGCTGAGGGAGGCTGGGTGGCTGAGAGAGGCTGGGTGATGCTGAGAGAGGCTGGGTGCTGCTAAGAGAGGCTGGGTGCTGCCGAGAGAGGCTGGGTGCTGCCGAGAGAGGCTGGGTGCTGCCGAGAGAGGGTGGGTGATGCTGAGTGACTGGGTGATGGTGAGAGAGGCTGGGTGCTGCCAAGAGTGACTGGGTGCTGCTGAGAGAGGGTGGGTGATGCTGAGAGAGGCTGGGTGCAGCTGAGAGAGACTGGGTGCTGCCAAGAGAGACTGGGTGCTGCTGACGGAGGCTGGGTGCTGCTGAGAGTGGCTGGGTGCTACCGAGAGAGGCTAGGTGATGGTGAGAGAGGCTGGGTGCTGCTGAGAGAGACTGGGTGCTGCTAAGAGTGGCTGGGTGCTACCGAGAGAGGCTGGGTGATGGTGAGAGAGGCTGGGTGCTGCTGAGAGAGACTGGGTGCTGCTAAGAGTGGCTGGGTGCTACTGAGAGAGGCTGGGTGATGGTGAGAGAGGCTGGGTGATGGTGAGAGAGGCTGGGTGCTGCTGAGAGAGAGACTGGGTGCTGCTGAGGGAGGGTGAGTGATGCTGAGGGAGGCTGGGTGCTGCTGAGGGAGGCTGGGTGCTGCCGAGAGTGGTTGGGTGATGCCGAGAGAGGCTGGGTGCTGCTGAGAGAGGGTGGGTGATGCTGAGGGAGGGTGGGTGATGCTGAGGGAGGTTGGGTGCTGCTGAAGGAGGCTGGGTGATGCTGAGAGGGGTTTGGTGCTGCTGAGAGAGACTGGGTGCTGCTGAGAGAGGCTGGGTGATGCTGAGGGAGGCTGGGTGCTGCTGAGAGAGGCTGGGTGATGCTGAGGGAGGCTGGGTGATGCTGAGGGAGGCTGGGTGATGCTGAGAGAGGCTGGGTGCTGGTGAGAGAGACTGGGTGATGCTGAGAGAGGCTGGGTGATGCTGAGGGAGGCAGGGTGATGCTGAGGGAGGCTGGGTGCTGCTGAGGGAGGCTGGGTGCTGCTGAGAGAGACTGGGTGATGCTGAGGGAGGCTGGGTGATGCTGAGAGAGGCTGGGTGGCTGAGAGAGGCTGGGTGATGCTGAGAGAGGCTGGGTGCTGCTAAGAGAGGCTGGGTGCTGCCGAGAGAGGCTGGGTGCTGCCGAGAGAGGCTGGGTGCTGCTGAGAGAGGGTGGGTGATGCTGAGTGACTGGGTGATGGTGAGAGAGGCTGGGTGCTGCCAAGAGTGACTGGGTGCTGCTGAGAGAGGGTGGGTGATGCTGAGAGAGGCTGGGTGCAGCTGAGAGAGACTGGGTGCTGCCAAGAGAGACTAGGTGCTGCTGACGGAGGCTGGGTGCTGCTGAGAGTGGCTGGGTGCTACCGAGAGAGGCTAGGTGATGGTGAGAGAGGCTGGGTGCTGCTGAGAGAGACTGGGTGCTGCTAAGAGTGGCTGGGTGCTACCGAGAGAGGCTGGGTGATGGTGAGAGAGGCTGGGTGCTGCTGAGAGAGACTGGGTGCTGCTAAGAGTGGCTGGGTGCTACTGAGAGAGGCTGGGTGATGGTGAGAGAGGCTGGGTGCTGCTGAGAGAGACTGGGTGCTGCTGAGAGAGAGACTGGGTGCTGCTGAGGGAGGGTGAGTGATGCTGAGGGAGGCTGGGTGCTGCTGAGGGAGGCTGGGTGCTGCCGAGAGTGGTTGGGTGATGCCGAGAGAGGCTGGGTGCTGCTGAGAGAGGGTGGGTGATGCTGAGGGAGGGTGGGTGATGCTGAGGGAGGTTGGGTGCTGCTGAAGGAGGCTGGGTGATGCTGAGAGGGGTTTGGTGCTGCTGAGAGAGACTGGGTGCTGCTGAGAGAGGCTGGGTGATGCTGAGGGAGGCTGGGTGCTGCTGAGAGAGGCTGGGTGATGCTGAGGGAGGCTGGGTGATGCTGAGAGAGGCTGGGTGCTGGTGAGAGAGACTGGGTGATGCTGAGAGAGGCTGGGTGATGCTGAGGGAGGCTGGGTGATGCTGAGGGAGGCTGGGTGCTGCTGAGGGAGGCTGGGTGCTGCTGAGAGAGACTGGGTGCTGCTGAGAGAGGCTGGGTGAGGCTGAGGGAGGCTGGGTGCTGCTGAGGGAGGTTGGGTGCTGCTGAGAAAGACTGGGTGCTGCTGAGAGAGGCTGGGTGATGCTGAGGGAGGCTGGGTGCTGCTGAGGGAGGCTGGGTGCTGCTGAGGGAGGCTGGGTGATGCCAAGGTTGGCTGGGTGCTGCTGAGGGAGGTTGGGTGCTGCTGAGGGAGGTTGGGTGGCTGAGAGAGGCTGGGTGATGCTGAGAGAGGGTGGGTGATGCCAAGGTTGGCTGGGTACTGCTGAGAGAGGGTGGGTGATGCTGAGAGTGGCTGGGTGTTGCTGAGAGAGGCTGGGTGCTGCCATGAGAGACTGGGTGCTGCTGAGAGAGGGTGGGTGATGCTGAGAGAGGCTGGGTGCAGCTGAGAGGGACTGGGTGCAGCTGAGAGAGACTGGGTGCTGCCAAGAGGGACTGGGTGCTGCCAAGAGAGACTGGGTGCTGCTGAGAGTGGCTGGGTGCTACCGAGAGAGGCTGGGTGATGGTGAGAGAGGCTGGGTGATGGTGAGAGAGGCTGGGTGCTACCGAGAGAGGCTGGGTGATGGTGAGAGAGCTGGGTGCTGCTGAGAGAGACTAGGTGCTGCTAAGAGTGGCTGGGTGCTACTGAGAGAGGCTGGGTGCTGCTGAGAGAGACTGGGTGCTGCTGAGAGAGAGGCTGGGTGCTGCTGAGGGAGGCTGGGTGCTGCTGAGGGAGACTGGGTGCTGCTGAGGGAGGCTGGGTGCTGCTGAGGGAGGCTGGGTGCTGCTGAGGGAGGCTGGGTGCTGCCGAGAGAGGGATAAGAATGCAAGAATCCCTCAAAACAGAAACACTGAGAATGCACATAGTAAAAGATCAGAGGCACAAAGTGAGCAATCCGCTTGGAGCAGGTGGAGTAGCCCTTTGCCAGCAGCCTGTGGAGTACAGATATGGCCTTTGCTGCCAACATTCACCTCGTTCGATGATACATCGGGCCACATTTGACCTCAGTTGCTGTTCCAGCACAATTTTCCATATTGGGGATAAGGATTTGTTCTCCATGGGATGTGTGCATGGCTGACTAAGCCAGCATTTATTGCCCATCCCTAAGTATTCTGGAAAATTTGGTAGTGATTGACATTCTAAACTGCTCCAGTCCATGTGGTGGAGGTGGACCCATTGGATTGTCAGACCAGCTGAAAAATAAAATGAAACCTGGCAATGAAACCTTGTATTTTCGAGAATGACAGTCAGCCGTGTAGCTGTAGGTCTGGTGTCATATGTAGGCCAGACGCAGTAAGTTCAGCAGATTTCTTTTCATAAAGGGTATTAGTCAACCTGCTGGATTGTTTTTGTGACAGGTAATGATGGTTCACATGGTCACCGTCACAGAGACTAAGGTTATATTCCAGATTTGTGAACTCTTAATGAGCTGGTGGTGATCAGATGGATTATCTTGCCAGTGGGACGTGGTGTGTTCATCACCACACGTTTCAAAAAAATGAAAACATTCTGCTGTCTGAGTTCTTCCAATCGAGATGAAAAGAAGATCTTTAAAGATTTTTAATTACGTCGAGTTGTCAAATGGAGCCATTTCAATTGACTGAATTCCAAATGACCAATTTGGAGTTTTTCATTTTTGGTTTGTGACTTGATGGAAGAAGGATATTGCTTTATGTATTTATTAAGATATCAAATTAACCTGTAAGTGAACTCTGCCTAAGGTATCACAAAATCGTTACTGTGCAGAAGGAAGCTGTTTGATGCATTGTGCTTGCACAGTCTCTCTGAGCATTTCAGCTTACTGCCAACCTCTTGCCTTTTCCTTATAGCCCTGCACGTTGCTTCTATTGAAATAATCATCTAATGCCCTCCTGAATGCATCAAATGAACCAAACACCACCATACTCCAGGCAGTGTATTCCATATTCTAAGTACTCAATGGGTGAAGAAACCCCTTTCCTACATTATAAAATCTTGTGGGGTATGGATCGGATAAATAGACAATAACACTTCAACTTCCCCTCCCATTCCGCCAAGGCCATGCAGGTCCTGGGCCTCCTCCACCATTCCCTAACCACCCGACGCCTGGAGGAAGAACATCTCATCTTCTACCTCGGGACCCTCCAACCCCATGGGATATATGTGAATTTCACCAGTTTCCTCATTTCCTCTCCCCGCACCTTATCCCAGATCCAACCTTTCAATTTGGCACCGTTCTCATGACCTGTCCTACCCATCCATCTTCCTTCCTACCTATCCGTTCCATCCTCCTTTCCAACCTATCACCATTACTCCCACCTCCACCTACCCATTGTACTCTCAGATACCTTCTGCCCAGACCCACCCCTCTCCCATTTATCTCTCCACCCTCTCAGCGCACAGCCTCATTCCTGATGAAGGGCTTTTGCTTGAAATGTCGGTTCTCTTGCTCGTTGGATGTGCCTGACCTGCTGTGATTCTCCAGCACCACACTCTCGACTCTAATCTCCAGCATCTGCAGTCCTCACTTTTGACGGGGCGGGGGGGGGGGAGGTGGTTGAGTCCAGGACTAGAGGACATAAGTTTTGAGTGAGTAGAGAAAGATTTCAAAGGAACCTATGGGGCAAGTTTCTCATGCAGAGGGTGTTGTGTGTATGGGATGAGTTGCCAGAGGAAGTGGTGGAGTCTGGTACAACTACAACATTGAAAAGACATGTTTTGAGAAGGTTTATAGCTCAGCTTGAGGTTCTGGATGTAGGTTTGCTCGCTGAGCTGGAAGGTTCATTTCCAGACATTTCGTCACTGTACTAGGTAACATCATCAGTGAGCCTCCGGATGAAGCACTGGTGGTATGGCCCACTTTCTAAGCACATAAATAGAAAATGGACTAAGCCACCAGTGCTTCATCCGGAGGCTCACTGATGATGTTACCTAGTACGGTGACGAAATATCTGAAAATGAACCTTCCAGCTCAGCGAGCAAACCTACATCCAGAACCTCAAGCTGAGCTATTTACAGAGGAACCCCAATTATCCGAAGGACACAGGCAGGGAGTATTTCATTCATTTAATCAAATTCTGGATAATCAAATACCGGATAACAGTTTAGCTGAGGATTGGGACGTTGTGATCATGCCGGATAATCAGATAATCAAATGCCGGATAATCAATATCTACGAATTGGAAGGGGTTAGAGGGATTATGGGCCAAGTGCTGGCAAATGGAACGAGATTATATTACTTACTTACTGTGTGGAAACAGGCCATTCAGCCCAGCAAGCCCACACCAACCCTCCCAAGAGCAACCCACCCGAGCCCATTTCCCTACTTTTACCCCTTCACCTAACACTATGGGCAATTTAGCATGGTCAATTCACCAAACCTGCACATCTTTGGACTGTGGGAGGAAACCGGAGCACCTGGAGGAAACCCACGCAAACACAGGGAGAATGCACAAACTCCACACAGTTGCATGAGGCGGAATTGAACCTGGGTCTCTGGCGCTGTGAGGCAGCAGTGCTAACCACTGTGTCACCGTGCTGCCCAGATTAGGTTTGGATATCTGGTCAGCATGGACGAGTTGGACTGAAGGGTCTGTTTCTATGCTGTTCATCTCTGTGCCTCTATGACTCTATCACATTTGCTTAGTTTGCAAAACAATTTAAAATTGTGCCTTTTGGTTGTAAGCTCATTTACAAATACAAACAGTTTCTTCCTCTCCAACCTGTCCAGACACCTCGCAATTTTGAAAAGGTCTATCAAGTCTCCTCTGTCTTCATTCAACCTGCCTAGCATTGGGGAGCTGTAGGGCATACTTGTTTGAGGTTTACAGTAGGTCACTCAGAATAGTACATGACTTACACTTTCATTTACTTTGAGATAATGTTCATCGGGAGGACCTGTAGGTCTAGGCCTGGAAGAATATCTTTTGTATAGGCTCTGATCAGCAGTCAAAGGTGTACTGGCCTGCAAAAACACTGCAAATCTTTTCCATCAGGCGTATGGTTACTGGTCCAAGCTTTGGATGTGCTTCAGCTGAGATGAATAGATTTCTCAGACACGTCTACCCTATCAGGACTTTCATACCTTCAATGTCCCCATTGCACCGTGCTCTCACCTTCATTTGAACTCTTGGGATGAGTACCATTCTATCATACACCCTCAGTTATAGCACTGCCCTCTCCACAATGGACTTTTTCTTAACAATGTCCTGTATGGTATTTACATACTGCCCACTGGTCTTGATCTTTCTGGTAGCCGATCTGCAAATATTTCTTCCTCCCTTCCAAAGCCTCTTCTATTCTCTTATTGATAAACTCTGAACAATGATTGAAAACCTTTGAGCGCCTGCACAAGATAGCTTTCTCGAGGACAAGTTTCTCCTGTCTCAGCCACAGTGGGGTCTCGACTGTCTAAGACAACCCTAACTCTGATTAGACCATTTCCCAGTTGAACAAACTCACAGGATTCAGTTAGATATGTCAGTGTCATTACATTCTGATCAGTAGCCTCCCTCTCTCCCAAGCTTCGATGTTGAACAAATACATGAGGCTTGATGTATGTTTTTAATGCCTTCAAAATCTCTCCTGTTCGGGTTCTTTGCTACTCATTGCAATTTATGGTATAGCAACGCTCTTACTCCAGCATTGATAAAAAGGTTGCTACACTTATTTGCTCAACCTTTTCGTTTAATTCTGGAAGTATTTCATAAGTTTGCCACTGAAAGTGGAAAACTTCCAATTTCTCTTTCATTTTCTCTGGGGCAGGGTATGGAAAATTCCCAGCCAATCTGACTCACCCAGCACGTTAAAGCTGCAGAGTACGGAAGCGAGCTAAATTACAACTCTGAAAAGGCACACAATTTCAGTTGAATATTTTTGATGCAATTTTCAAAGTAATATCTTACAACGAGTGTTCAAAAGTAAAAGCAAGTTCCAGCAGAGGTAAGTGATCATGACTATAGCAAAATCGTTAGAACAATGTGCAAATGCACTTCTCAAAACAGATAGCACCGAGGCATTATAATGTTTCTCCAGAATGATACAGTAAAATTAAGTCATAAATCCTATTCAGAAGTGATATGATCTGGAAGTTCTGTATATATTATGATTACAAGGGATCACGTACACCAGCAATGCTGTTGAACAGCCTAAAATGTATTCAAATTCATGTAAAAAAATGCTCACATTAGCAAGGGATCAAAAATGTGTCAGAAAACAGGGGACATATGTCCAGAACAAGAAATTGAAGTCTAGAGAGGAAACCTTATCAAAATGTTCAACTTCTGTGCCTTTCTACTCATTTATTGTTTTAAAACATTTGGTTTAATTTAATTTTGAATTTTTTTTTGCAGGGCTAAATTTCCCATCAAGCTGCAGTACATTGGTACTGGAGAATGGAACATTTCTTGTTCCATTCAGGGAAGGTGAATGGTCCAATCACCTGCTTCAGCCTGAATTTACCCTCATTAACATTTGACATGAAATCCAAATAACTCATCGTATTTATAAAACCACATCGCAAGATTTCAACTTTGTCTAAAAAAAAACAAACTCTATTGTAGATAAAATAATTAAACAAAATCGGCACCAAGAGTTTAATGTGACTTATAACCACTTATGTTATGTGTTCAGGTTTATTTCCTTCTTTCCCCAAGAATTCACTGATAACAGATATGATTTTTAAAGTGTTTTATTTTCATAGGGAGATCCCATATATAAGCCACAATACTCTGGAACTCCTTAATTCTCCTCAGCTCCATTTATTCACAGAGGCAAAACTTTCAAATGCTCCCCAATAAGTGTGGAAGCCTCAATTCTTTGCTCTTACTTCTCCAATATTTCTAAGCTAATCTATTGGTTACTTTAATTTGCAATAAAGATATTATGAGGCCCATTATAGATTCTCCCACTATCTTCAAACTTGGCAATCTTCTAACATCTAATCTTCTTGACTCTGTTCCTCCAAAAAAAATTCAAACTGACGTTCAGCCTCATCCGTAGATCAATGATGAAGTTGGAGTTTTTCTCTGCTTATAGTACAGGCCCACTTACCTTCTCTCAGTTACCTGCAAACCACACAAGATCAAAATTACCACTAAAATCCTCTCCCAGAAAAATGTTATACAGCAGGCCTTCCCAAGTTTCACATACTCGGCCTGATTTGGTCTGACTCAAAATTGCCCTTTAAACTGACAAATCCCTCATTTGCAAATTCTCCAGCTTTGAATGCCAACCTTTTGTTTTACTACTCTGTCTCTCCTATTCTGACTTGATTAAGCAAATACCAGATACTTCTAAAGTGCCTTTTTTTTAGGTTTTACTGCAATCCCAAGAGCCCAACATTTTACTTGCCATACCTACTGTAGAGTTACAAATCACACAACACCAGGTTATAGTCCAATAGGTTTAATTGGAAGCACTAGCTTTCGGAGCATCGCTCCTTCTTCGGGTGGTTCATCACCTGATGAAGGAGCGGCGCTCTGAAAGCTAGTGCGCTTCCAATTAAACCTGTTGGACTATAACCTGGTGTTGAGTGATTTGTAACTTTGTACACCCCAGTCCAACACTGGCATCTCCAAATCACTTCTATTATAGAGTTGAGATAATAGCCTTTTCAAAATTGAACCATACTCAAACTAAATTGGACCCAAAGTTGGTTTGAATTGCGCTTTGAGCCTATGCCCTAGAAATGTAGAGAAGCCAGCTGAGCCACATTTCACATAGAAGGTTCACAGTAGGCAGAGAAAGAAATATTTTAGCTGGAAATAAATCTGAACAAAGATCCCAGATATGAAAACCCATTGCTTTATCCACTTACACCCAATTAGATTCCTCCTAATGGAGGTAATGAAATGCGCTGGGCCAATTATTGATTATTTAAAGGCTGAATTGATTTAAACAGTGGCTAATTAATTAAGAAACAAAGATCAATAACAACGAGTGATTAGAAGGCAGTAATCCAATTAGTGGGACCCAATGACATCATAAACTGCATGGACAAGCTCCGTGCTGGGTGGTAGTGTCCCTGTCCCGGGACCAGGAAACCTGGGCTCAAATCCCAGAGGTGCGTAATAGCATTGCTGAACAGGTTGATTAGTAAAATAGGTTAATAAAAAAAAAATTAGAACACTTTCCATTCATTCACTGTGCCTTGATGTTGGAATACTGCCTAGAAATCACTTTGGGCTCTCTGTTATATTAATAACATACATTGTTAATTTGCAGTGTGGTTTATTTACTTTGGATTCAGTTCCTCTGACTTCAGCAATTGCTGGTTCAATATCAACAGCGAGTTTCCACTGGTGTTGGCGTACACTGGTGAATGTAATGGGGCCACTGTAACAAGTTTATCAATAAATGCCTCACAATGGACTCCAGAAACACTTTCTAGTTGACCTATATTATACAGAAACTAATAGATACCCGGGATGATAAGCAAAGCTGAATTATCTCAGGGGGTTCTTGTTGAACCTTCTCCTGCTACCTTGACCCTGTTATGATTCAGATTGAATTCTGTTCATGTATATAGACAGCAGGCTGTTCACAGGATGCCCACCTCTGCTCTCGTGAATTAGGAAAATGCATTTTGCAATCAATGATAGAGCAATTAGAACCACCATGGTGTAGAGAATTCCAGGGATTCACAATCCTTCTGAGTGAAGTAATTTCTTCTCTTCTAATTCCTAAATGATTGGCTTCTTATCCTGAGATTGTGCCACTGTGACATTATTTCTGCTGGTCAGGAAATCTATCTATCAGACCCCTTCACAATCACATGTTTTGATTAAGTTCTCTTTCTATTTACAGGACTCCAGAGAAAATGCCCCATTTATTTTGTATCTCTTCAAAGGACACCGCCTTCATTCCAGGAATGAACTCAGAGAATTTTCATTGAATGCACCTGATGCAAGTATGGTCTTCCATAATTATTGAGACCATTACTACACACTGTGGTCTCACCAAAGTACATTTAAAAGTCTTTAATTCTGTACACCTTTACTTTCTTCCTTTACAATAGAGACCAAAACGCCTTTTCAATTGTTTGCTGCACCTGCACGCTAACTTCCTGCATTCCTTAAGTGAGCACACAGATCACTTTCTGAACATCAATATTTCAAATTTGCATACATTTCAGAAAATATTCTGCTTTTCTATTCTTACAACCAAAGTGAATAACTTCTGTTGCCCCTCCATTATACCCCACTTCCAGTCTTGTTAACCCCTCACTGAACTGTCTGTATTTCTTTACAACCTCTACGTGTCCTCTCTAGCTTGCTGCTTGAACGGGTTCTCATCTCCAAAACTGCTGCCCCAGTCGTAGGCTTTGAACAGGATATTTTCACTGATCTTCCTCCTTCATAACATTACAATTGAGGTTTACATAAAAGCAATGTGCAAGTGAGACTCCAGGGCGAAATAAACTCCAGAATCATTGGGTTGATAGGTAGAAATATTTACCACATGGGCTGCAGGAGATCAATCGAGGATCTCATCCCTTTCTCAAAGCCACTCATGGGTGTGAAATAAATGCTGGGCCTGCCAATGACATTGAATGAACAAAATAAAACATGGAAAGAAATATTACTCAACCTTTATGAGACATTGGTTAGGCTCTCTGGGCGGCACGGTGGCACAGTGGTTAGCACTGCTGCCTCACAGCACCTGAGACCCAGGGTTCAATTCCCGACTCAGGTGACTGACTGTGTGGAGTTTGCACGTTCTCCCCGTGTCTGCGTGGGTTTCCTCCGGGTGCTTCGGTTTCCTCCCACAGTCCAAAGATGTGCGGGTCAGGTGAATTGGCCATGTTAAATTGCCCGTAGTGTTAGGTAAGGGGTAAATGTAGGGGTATGGGTGGGTTTCGCTTCGGCGGGTCGGTGTGGACTTGTTGGGCCGAAGGGCCTGTTTCCACACTGTAAGTCTAATCTAGTTGGGCCACTGTGTCCAATGCTGAAAATCACATTTTAGCAAGGACGATCTCCCCCATCCCAGGATCTGCCCGATTGATCCTGAAGAGGAGGCTTTGGCTGCAACGTCACCCACACAGGATTGCTGAGCTGCCTCATGAGGCCCAGTTGGGGTCTGCAGCTTTTAGCTTATAACTTAATGAGACTTGAATCCCAATTTCTGGCAGCTGTCAGGTTCTCGACTGATGGTGTGTGCTCCTAGCAGACCAACTGTTAGCAAAGCTTCACCCGCAGGACTTTAACATAACCAACAAAAGAATATAACATTAGGATTCTAATTGTTGTTGCACTGGGAATAACAATCAGAATGAATTTACCTCAGTCATATTATTTTATCCAAAGCTAATGTTTGTGTGTTTAGTTGTCTAGTAGATTGCTACATTAACACAGATTTGTACTGATAGGCAGACTCAAAGAATTCTATGCTATATTGCATTAAAATCTACAGAACAAAATGACTTGGGGGCACACAGTAAACACATGCCAGACTCTAAATAAATCTGTTGTTTCAAAAGTCAAAAGTCAAATGTCAAAAGTTCTCACCTCCAACTATATAGTATATTCCAAATAAATTTCAGTATTCAGAGATGTGGCCTTTGTGGAAAGATTGCAATCATGACAGAGCATAGCATTATAGGCTAATGGCCTTATTGTAAGCTTGCACAGCACGTAATTCTATTTGCATCGATATAGGAGCAAAATTAGGCCATTTGGCCCATCGATCTATTTAGCCATTCAATCATAGCTGATATGTTGCTCAACCCATTCTCCTGCTTTATCCCAGTAACCCATGGTCCCCCTCCTAATCAAGAACCTATCTATCTCTGTCTTAAAGACACTCAATAACTTGGCCTCCACAGCACTCTGCAGCAATCAGTTGCACAGATTAACCACTTCTGTCTGAAGGAACTTGTCCTCATCTCAATTCTATCCAGACCTCTCAGCATTCTGTAAGTTGCAATCAGATTCCGCACCCCCCCCGCCCATTCTTTTAAACTCCATCAAGACAGACCCAGAGACCTCAACCGCTCCTCATATGACAGGTCCTTCATCCCTGAGATCATATTTGTAAACCTGCTGTGTGCCCCCTCTGAGGCCAGCATATCCTTCCTTAGATACATGGCCCAAAACTACTCACAATATTCCAAATGCAGTCTGACCAAAGCCTCATACAGCCTCAGCAGTATATCTCGGCTCTTGTATTCTAGCCCTCTTGAAACAAATGCTAACATTGCATTTGCCTTCCTAACTGCCAACTGAACTTCCATGCTAATCTTGAGAATCCTGAACTAAGACTCCCAAGTCTTTCCGTGCTTCAGAGTTTTGAAACTCTTGCCCGTTTAGAAAATAGTCTATGCTCCTATTCATTGTACCAAAGTGCATAACCTCACACTTTCCAACATTGCATTCCAAATGCCACTTCTCGTAGGCTGTCCAAGTCCTTCTGCAACATCCATGCTTCCCCAACACTACCTGTCCCTCCATCTATCTTTATTCCATCTGCAAACTTAGCAATAATCTCCTTAGTTCCTTCACCCAAATTGTTATGCAATAAACACTGCAATGTTTTATTCTTGCTAGTGCATGATGTTTACACCACCCTCCAAAGGAAAGAGTTATATTAATACATTATCAATACTATTTACTTAAAAACACCATACACATGGCTGTGGCAGGTCTATGCTGCATTCCTGTCCCTAATTTTAAGTGGTTCAATGCAATATTTATTGAACGTATTTTTCAATTTGTCCCAAAATAAGCTCAGAGACCTTGTCCCTGGTGAGTCAGAGTGTCTAAATGGTAAAGTGCTACTGTATGATTTTCTATTGAGGTTTTTTAACAATAGAGGAGGAAGCAGTCTATAATGATCCATTAAAAGTAAAGGATCTCATACACCAACACAATGAGAAATTAAAGCAAGTTTAAATCAGATTCAACACATTAATCTCCTCCATAAAGTACAGTCTGATTTCTAACTGATGCAACATTATAGCGATCATCTCTTACTCAACTTCTCCAATGTAAGGGAAATATGGGGATTACAGTGACATTTATTTAACTACCTTTTCTGTCAAAAACAAATATGGATAAAGCATGAGAAAAGATAAAGAATCTGGTCACATTCATCCCTCAAGTATGACACACTGAGCACTGATGCATATTGTAGAGAAGAAATAAATATAAGATCAAAATATAGATATAGACAAGGCACATTCTTTGATCCATCTGAATTTATGTATTAAAGAAAAAGTCACATTCACCTCACAGCATCCAATGAGTAAACTATTGAACAGTTCACTTTGATTACTATTCAGTTTTATTCCATGACGTTGATAACTCCTAAATGTATCCTTTACCAGATTCAGTGTACAGCCTTTCTGTTGAATTCCCATACCTTACCTTGAAACAATGCTCCATAGTTTTTATTTCAGCACTGATTAATGCCAGATTCACAGATTTCCTTCATTGCACTTCAAATCTCAAATACAGTAAATAGAACATAAAAGACAAGAAGGACTTGGAGGCTTGCATGGCATAAACATTACAGGAGGTCAGACTGAGAAGAATCTGATGAAACAATAGTCAAACAACAAATACACTGCCTGTCATGGATTTTAATTTTCTAAATTGATTTTTAAAAATGTTTTAGCCAAGCTCTACGGATTAATCAGTATAATGTTTTCTTTTTGCCTGAGGTCATTGCAGATTATTGTCTTTATCTTTCTGATTGGGTACCTCATCCTTGCTACAAAACATTTGATCTGCCCATTGTTTTCACATTTATGTGCAGGAAGACCAATTGTCAAAATCATACCACCACAGAACATTTGCCTCCCAAATTCATATTCATTTTTTTCTTGCTTGAATCCTTCCAATCAGGTTTCTGCCTCGGCAATTGTGCAAAGTTGGTTAGCAAAGACACAATTGACATATAAGTATTGGACCACGGAAAACAATCCCTCTTTGTCCTTCTCAATTAATCTGCAGGATTTCACACAGGGAATCACACCAAGCTCCTCAAATACTTCTTCGCTGTTATCCAGTTGTATGGCATTTCACTCACTAGGGAATTAGTATCCTTATCCTGCTAACTGTACCAGATAATTGCCTGCATTGGCTTCTGTTCCCTCTCCTAACCGTCCAGCCCCTCTAGCATTCCTCTCGCTTCTCCTCTTTCTCACCTACATGCTTCCTTTGATGACATCATCCAAACGCCACAATATCAGCTTTCATTTGTATGTTGAAAGCTCCAAGCCCTATCTTACTACCACTTCTTCCAATGCCTTCACTGTCTCCAAATTATCCGATTGTTTATCTCACAACTTTACTGAATGAGCAGAAACTTCCTTTCCTTAAATATTGGCAAGACCAAAAACATTACACTCAGACCAAGCCACAAGTCTGTCTTCCCTAGCCTTTAACTGCAACTCTTTTCCTCGCAATTGTCTGAGGCTGAGCCAAACCATTTGCCCTCTTGATGTCATATTTGGCCTGAGATGACTCAGCAAGCATAAAAATCAAAAAAATTGCCTATTTCCACCTCAATAACAGTGTCCAACTTCACCCTTGCCTCAGCTCAGCTGCTGCTAAAACCCTTCGGTCTATGCCCTTGATACCTTTTGACTTAATGATATAAAAAAACTCCATGTCCCCACATTCTATCTTCTGTAAACCTGAGGAAATTTAAAAACAAGCTTTCCGTTTGTCTATCACCCATCATTCTGCTCATTCTGTGCGTCACTCCCCTAATCAATGAGCTTTCAATGAACAACACAAGTGGTGCTGACAGCCAATTTATAAGTTTGTGTGTCAATCTCACACAGATCAGTTGCTTACGTCACAAGCATGTGTTCTGAATATAGTGGCCAAGTTGCACTGATGTTACCATCATTCAGACTTCTTGGCCACTATCTTTACAGAAAGGTATTTGGCAAACTTTTTTTTTACTGCTTGCCAAAAACAAAATGATGTTAATCAAGAGAGTAAACTATTTGTTTGTTTGCACCTGGCATTGCCAAGATCAAAATTACACATAGAGTCATAGAGATGTATAGCACAGAAAAAAACCCTTCGGTCCCACTCTTCCATGCTAATCAAGTGTTAATTTAAATTAATCTAATGCCATTTGCCAGCATTTGACATATGTCCCTCTATATCCTTCCTTTTCATGTAGCCATTCAGATGCCTTTTAAGCATTGTAATTGTACCAGCCTCCACTACCTTCTTGGGCAGCTCATTCCATACATGCACTATCCTTTGTGTGAAAAAGTTGCCCCTTAGGTCCCTTTAAAATATTTTCCCTCTCACCCTCAACCTAATCCCCTAGTTTTGGACCCTCCTATTCTGGGGAAAAGACTTGGGCTATTCACTCTATTCATGCCCCTCATGATTTTATAAATCTCTATAAGGTCACCCCTCAGCCTCTGATGCTTCAGGAAAATAACCCCAACTTATTCATCCTCTCCCTGTAGCTCAAACCTCCAAATGATAGCGACATCCTTGTGTGTCTTTACTGAAGCCTTTCAAATTTCACAACACCTTTACTATAACTGGGAGACCAGAATTGAACACAGTATTCCAAAACTGGCCTAACCAATGTCCTGTACAGCCACAATATGACCTCCCAACTCCTGCACTCAATACACTGACCAATAAATGCCTGTTCAGTTATGATGGTGCCTTTTAAAATACATTGTTTATACAGGTGAATTAAAAGGAAGGTAATATAATTGGATTTGAAAAGTGAAGTTTTATTCTACAATCCTTTACAATCTATTGAAAATCTTGCATTTTGTACCAGATAATAACTTTATACTTAACATTATAAAGTTAACATTGTTAAATTGTCCATAGCCAAATCTGTAATGTGAACATAACCATTTAAACGTGATATTTTTCTCCCATTACAGTACCTATATAGCATGATTCACTTTTCAATTCCCAAGATATAATACCTGCAGGGCAAAACAAAAGCTTGTTTTTCGATAGAAATACCCTATAAATGCTCAGGTAAACAGTATGAATGAACATAATGGAAAACCCGGGTAAGGTTGAGGGACATTGACTATTCATTGCAAATATGCAATGGGTATTTACTTTAAAATTACTAATAGCTTCCACAACAAAATCCAACAGCAAATATTCAGCCAAAGCAGGTAACAAACATTACATTTGGCTGAAGGTTTGGGCTGCTGATGGACATCACCTTCTTGAATTTTGTGGGGCAAGAAATCAGACTTCTGATTTTTTTTTCAGATGTACAAGACTTGGCTTTTCAGTTAAATTGAACGATAAGATAGAGGATCAGGTTTTGATGTCAAAATGGGCACATCTCCTATTGCTCACCTTTATTCATTGTCCAGAACTTCAGATATCTGACTATTGTCGTTGAAAATTCGGCTTTAGTATTGTAAAAATGGCATCTTAATTGCTGGTGATAAGATGCATTGAATACCATGAAGTTTTCATGTGTATGTAGTAGATGATAATTAAACCCAGCACAAATATGTCAAAGATAGTGAGTACAGATGTAAGTATCTTTTTAATGACATGACAATAATTTTCTGACACTAAACATTGGCCATGAAGTCTCATCACTTCAGGTTATGAACTATTTTAGAAGATTTTATGACTGCAAAATTGCAAAATTTTCCTTTCTGCTTCTTCTCTGTTTCGGTCTCTCTTTCTCTTAATCCAATATTTTTACCATCTGGTTTGCCATTTGGATCTGATTTGCCATTCAATTCCATTCCATCATTTCTGCTTTTTCTCAGGATTTCTGCTGGTTATTTCACAATCACAAAATCTAATTGGTTAAAATATTGTGTTGCTGACAGCCACGTTCACTGAAGTCCCAGTTATCCTGTTTCCTTGTCTTCAGCATTGTCAGTTCACTTTTTCACAAGCATATGCCCAAATTTCTATGAGCCTGAAGAATAGGAACAACTTTAATGGCCGATGCTGTCAGATGTGCGGAGCAGGAGAATCGACCTTTTGGGTGTAAGCCCTTCATCAGGAATTCATCCTGCTCCTCAGATGCTGCCTGACCTGCTGTGCTTTTTGAGTGTCACATTTTTCGACTCTGATCTCCAGCATCTGCAGTCCTCACTTTCTCCTAGGTCTGTCAGATGTCCTACGTCACAAAATAAGGCCCTGCTTTAGTTGTGGCATTTTACTTTAGTTGTGGCATTTTAAACATTTGGCAAATCAGTGAAGACTTTCCCACAGGGTTTTCTGCAGAGTTTCTGCTGATAGTTAACCACTTCTTCCATCAAAAAAAAGATTTTGTGCATAATATCTAAAGGGGAAATAACAGAAATCCTAAATTGTTCTTTTTTTAACCATATCCTCTTGTGTATATATAGGACTCTTGTCAGATCTAAACTAGTTGCTATCAAACACAGAATGGGCAAGTTGCTTTGAGAAATTCCCAGCAAAAATCAGGGTAAATGTGCATTCATCACCTCCTAAAAATGTACACTTCTTGTATTGTACAGATTTTCCAGCCCAGCAAATACAAAGGGACCACAGATGCAAAGTCTATCTCAACCGATTCTAAACAAAGGAAAACCGAAAGAACTGCAGATTAGAAACAGAACAGAAAGTGCTGGAAATGCTCAGCAGGTCTGACAACTCTGAAGAAGGGTCATTGGATCCGAAACTTCAACTCCGATTTCTCTCCACAGATGCTACCAGAGCTTTTGAGCTTTTCCAGCAATTTCTGCTTTTGCTTCTAAACAAAGGAAACCTTTGCAAAATATGATACATCAGATGGTACAAATGACTCCACAGTTATCTGCTATGAAACACAGTGGGATTCGATCAGTATAGCAGAAACCATGTTGTAAGCTGGGTGGCTAAACAGAAGCCCTAGTCAGCTGAGTGAAACCGGTGTTTGTTTGAATTGTTCTGAATGATGTAGGTTTTGACTTCTTTCCTCAGGCTGCTCGTATCCACAATCAAAGGAGATATTAAGCAGCTTCTAACTTACCTAATGCCTGCTTCTGATTTCAATCTCTCTCAAAAACCTGATTTCTGGAAAGAATGCTATTTATTTCAGCTGCAAAGTCAACTGATTCCCAGGTTACAATTGCTGCAATTCAAATGTATTTAAACCTCTTGTGAAAGGGACTTAAGCTCACGACCAACTGAATTGACTGACACTGGGCATTGGTTTATTGGTCTCTCTAATTCATGTGAACCAATGCCAATATCTTTGACTGCTCTCCTTTTGCTTTCTTTCTTTGGCGAGTTTGGTGGGTGAATAAGTGCTGCAAACTGACCCCCCCCCTCCTTAGGTTTTCAATGTGTGATTAAATTTTACTTTCTCTCAACCCCAAAGAATTTGCTGCAGGTCATTTTAAAATTAGATTTCACAAAAAGGTATTGGAGAAATACACCATAATCGTTTAAAAAGATAATTAAATTAAGAAAATAAGTTAGAAATTACTTCTGTTATATATAGGAGTACTGTAAAAATAATCCAAATCACTTCCCCCTCTTGTCTGTGACACAGATCATGAAGCTGCTCCTTTTTCTCAGCGGCATAACTTTCATTGCAATGTTTCAAATATTCCCATCTTGGGGTGTCAGGATTCTTGTTTCTGAACCAGATTCTGATAAAACGTTGACCACTTACCTTTCCAGGGGTGTTCCAAATCCTTTAAAACCGAAGCAATCCAGCAAATGGACAGCTTCAGAGTTATTGGTGCCAAATCTACCCCCTTTTACAGCAGTGGGTGCTGTATTCTGTGTTGTACAGTCCCCAGTTCACTTTGGCAGCAACTGGGAGAAGCTAATTGGGTAAGGTAAATGAGGGTATAGTGTGGCAGGTATATGGCAGGGTAGGATGCTAGTGTTACATGTGCCAACCGATGAGAGGACAGGGAACGGTCAGGTCAGGTCTTCAGGAAGATCTGAATGTATCAATGTTTAGGGTTTAGTTGTTGGTGGGATAGAGATCAGCATTACAGAGATCCAGGAGTTAAAGCAGATTTTTACCCTTCTTACTTTCCTTCTTAATTATTAAGGTAAGTAAGTTCAAGCCCTTTGATTGTACTTCAGAGAGTTCTAGCCCCTGGGAATTTGCACATGGGAAGTTAAAATATCCGAAGAAATTTCTGCATAGTCAGCACACCACAACTTCCAAGATGTCCTGATTGCACAAGTTTCAGGATATGTTCAATCCCCACTTGCCCAGGGAACAGAGATCGGAGCCAATGCTTGTAATAGAAATATGTAAGAGATTGGGCTATGATCAAGTGAAACTTTTTAAAATAAGTTTTGAAATTCTTAATAAGAATTGCTATGCATGGCAGAAGGTCACCTCAGCAGAGAAACTGTTTTCTTTCTCTCTCTTAGGAAATACATATAAATAATCTCTGAAAACACCATGGTCTCTCTGTTCTGGATTCCCTATTGACATTTCTAAGTAGGTAGAATAATAGCCCCTTTGCAGATGTAGAAGCAAAGTTAGTACAGGACTGACTTTCAAAATAAAACTTGATATATGCTGAAGAAGAAAAGGAACATGCACAGCAAAAGGGAAAGAACGGGAGTGTCAGACTAGCTGAATAGTTAGCGAGAGTCAGAGTCTAACAGCACGGAAGCAGACTCTTCTTCCCAAATTATTCATGCTAATAGGTTTCCTAAACTGATCTAGTCCTATTGGCCAGCATTTGGCCCGTATCCTTCTGAAACTTTCCTAATCATGTAACTGTTCAAATACTTCTAAATATTGTAAGTGTACCCACCTCTCGCACTTCCTCTGACAGCTCATTCCATATAGCATCAGCCTCTTGCCCCTCAGGAGCTTTAAATCTTGCCTCTCTCACCTTAAACCTATGGCCTCTAGCTTTTGACTCTCCTACCTGGGGGGAAAAGACTAGATTACTTACAGTGTGGAAACAGGTCCTTCGGTCCAACAAGTCCACACCAACCCTCCGAAGAGCAACCCACCCAGACCCATTCCCCTACACCTAACACTATGGGCAATTTAGCATGGCCAATTCACCCAAACTACACATCTGTGGGAGTAAACTCAAGCACCCGGAGGAAACCCACGCAGAATGTGCAAACTCCACACAGACAGTTGCCTGAGGCAGGATTTAAACCCAGATCTCTGCACTGTGAGGTAGCAGTGCTAACCACTGTGCCACCGTGCCACCCTTGGCTATACAACTTATCTATGCACCTCATGATTTTATAAACCTCTAAGTGGTCCCCAGCTTGCTATCATCCAGGGAAAAAAGTCCCAGCCACAGGGCAGCATGGTGGCTCAGTGGTTAGCACTGCTACCTCACTGCACCAGGGACCTGCGTTCAATCCCAGCCTTGGGCGACTGTCTGCGTGGAGTTTGCATATTCTCCCTGTGTCTATGTAGGTTTCCACCAGATACTCTGGTTTCCTCCCCAAATCCAAAGATGGGCAGTTTAGGTGAATTGGGCACACTAAGTTGTCCAGAGTGTTCAGGGATGTAGGTTAGGTGAATTAATCAGAGGTTAATGTAGGGGAATGGGTCTGAGTGGGTTCCTCTTCAGATGGTCGGTGTGGATTTGTTGGGCCAAAGGGCTGTTTCCATACTGTAGGGATTCTAATTCAATCCAGCCCCTACTTATAATTCAAATCTTTCAGTCTTGGTAACATCCTTATAAATCTTCTCTGCATCTTTTCCAGTTTAAGAACACCCTGCCAATAGCAGGGTGACCAGAAATGTACACACTGCTCTAGTTCTTTCAAAACATTGGCAGAGACATACTGGGCTGGATGGCCTCTATCTATATCATGTGATTCTGTGTTTTAACTGTGGCCCATTAAAGTTATTCAGTTTCTTCCTTAGTGCATTTATATGTTTTATATGTTTATCCCTTCAACTATTCTGTTCCTTTTGAATGCTCTGTCCTATCTTGCAGTAATGTTCAAGCTTCCATATCTGAAATGATAACTTGCGGGACCTGTTTACTCATTCTAACATTTTCTGGTTTTGATTTAATGCAATTTTCAAGATTCTCTATAATGTAGGATATTGGAGTTATTTTGCCATTTCTTATATGTCTTACTGTGAAACAATCCAAAACAATTGATAGTTTGCTACTTACAATCCCACAGGATTTGTCCAAATATCCAATTAAGATGTTATTAGATCCTATAATATTTATTAAGACATTTTAGGGACTATTATAATGAAGGATTGTCACCATAATTTACATTCCAGGCAATTGTTGGAACTAATTTAACAATTATGCAGGTGATGCAATTCCACAAGGAATCCAGTCCCAGCTTATGCCTGATCGCAAACTCAACAGGCCCCATTCATGACAGACCATGCCTTGTAGTTACATTCCATTGAAAAATTTCTCAAATGTTTCTGAAGAGCAAGGAGTAAGATTTGTAAAACACGAGGAATACATACACTGAGAGAAGCCTTTCATTGCCTCAGCAGAAATTCTAATGCTTCTGTCTTGGTAACATTTGGAAGGGCTGAAACAGCAAATTTCTTCCTGTTTATTCCAGTCCTTAGACTCCCAGTTTGTACTCCCTGTGCTTAAACCCTGGCCAACTCCAGATCTTGTTGTGGATTCTGCACATTGTGTACAGTTTGTCTCTTTTCTTCTGATTCTGTTCACTGCTTGACTTTCATCTTCCCTTTTCCTATTGTGGCCAAGTACATACAACTTGAAAGGGTTCAGAAAAGTTTTGCAAGGATGATGCCAGGGTTGGAGGGTTTGAGCTATAGGGAGAGGTTGAATAGGCTGGGTCTGTTTTCCCTGGAGGGTCAGAGGCCGAGGGGTGACCTTATAGAGGTTTATAAAATCATGAGGGGCATGGATAGGATAAATAGACAAAGTCACTGGGGGAGTCCAGAACTAGACGGCATAGATTTAGGGTGAGAGGGGAAAGGTGTAAAAGAGAGCTAAGTGGCAACTTTTCATGCAGAGGATGGTACGTGTATGGAATGAGCTGCCAGAGGAAGTAGTGGAGGCTGGTATAATTGCAACATTTAAAAGACACCTGGATGGGTATACAAATAGGAAGGGTTTGGAGGGATATGGGCCAGGTGCTGGCAGGTGGGACTAGATTGGGTTGGGATATCTGGTTGGCATGGATGGGTTGAACTGAATGGTCTGTTTCTGTGCTGTACATCTCTATGACTCTATAAGTACAGATAATCCAGTCCTAATACAAAATTGTTATACCTACCAAAGTGTTGTCATTACTCTCAGTTACATAGAAGCGAGATTGAACACTAGGATTAGGTGGATTTTTTTTTGGTTTGAATGCAAACGAAAGTAAATTAGAGGGAGATGACTGATGGTGCTTTAATCTGAGGGGAGGGAAGAGATTGAGAAGGAGAGCCCTTCATTGGTAAACTCAGCCAATGCAGGAATTGAACCCACGCAGTTGGCGTCATTCTGCATTGCAAATCAGCCACCAAGCTAACTGTCAAAATAAAATAATCTCAAAATCACACTCAAACCATCTCGTACTTACCTGCTTTCAATTTAAATGGAGGAAGGTAGATAGGTGCACTATTGAACTCTACTTGGAAAACCAGTTATTGAATTAAATATTTTAATGAAATTGTGTGTCTCATCTTTTAGCTCCATTTTAAGTTTGACCCTGCCTCAGTAAAATAAACAGCTGAAGAAAGGTTAAAGCAGCGTTAAAGAGCTAAAGACCTTTCCAACAGGACGTGTTCTCCCAGAGGTTCTCCTAGCCAGTCCACTTGCTTCCCCTCCCGCGATGATCAAGATTGTCTGATAGACATTTAACTTGGTTCCAAAGTTTCAGTGTTCCACTGCAGCATCACAGGATTTCCACTGCTTCTCCACATAGTGGGAAGACCGTCGACAGTAACATTAACCCAAATCCAAGCATCGAAGAAGGGTTCTGTAGAAAGGTCACTGCATTCAAAAATGGTAACTCTGATTTCTCTCCAGCGATGCTTTCAGATATGCTGAGTTTTTCCAGCAACTTCTGTGTTTGTGTTTACTTCCCCAAGTACTGAGTGATGTCAGAGCAGCACACACACGGACTAGTGAACAGTAGTCTATTCGGAGGTTGAGTCACTCACCTCCTGACCTCCTGTCCACCATCTACAATGTATGAGTCGGAATTGTGATAGACCTCGCCATGTGCCTGGATGTGTGCAGCTCCAACAGTCAAGGTGCTTGACCCCATTGTTCAGCACTCCATCTACCAGACCAAACATCCACTCCTTCTACCACCAACAGACAGTAAAGGCAGGATGACCTACATCCTGCCTTTACTTGGCTGTAGTAACTTACCAAGGCTCTTTCAACAACACCTTTCATATCTACATCCTCTGCTATCTCAAAGGACAAGGGCATCAGATGGATGGGAACAGCTTTAATGAGCCACATTTAATTTTGGCTGGCTAAGATTTGCGACTGCTACCTGACCAATCAAAACTAACCATGATTTTACTAATAAGATCCAGCAGGAAACTTAATGTTAAAGGTGACAATACTCTGTGATCAGCACAATGTGCATTCTGGAGAGGCAAGTCAGTCAATCCAATGAAAAGCACATGTTCAGCCACAGGAAGGCACTAGTATATGGCCATATGGTCAACTTTTGAAGGCACTCATTCCAATAAGAAGGAACACATAAGGATTGAGAACGTGAGGGTTTGGAATTACAAAGGAACTGATCAGAGAAGGAAGTGGGCAGTGCTCTGAAACAAATAGACAATATGTATTTAACTAACAAGCAACCATCTCACTCAGAAGAAATATTCAACATATCCCAATGGACATATAAATATAGCCGTCACAGTCAAGAAGAACAAAGAGAAGACAAAAGCTATATTTGATCAACCAACTGATTACATTTAAACATAAGCTAATTACCTGCAGTGTGATTGTAAGTAAAGGGAACTTTCAGCCAAATGTTATAAAATGCTCATTTTATGTCTGAATATTAACATTTGAACAATATGTTCAATTCAACTGTCTAGAGTCTTATTCAATTTTATAATCCTAGTGCAAATTAACTTATAAAAGTTTCATGATGATATAAATTGCAAACTATTAATCTTTAAAATCTCATCAGCTAATTTAAAAGCCTTGGACTTTGGGACTGAGAGTTAAGTGTGAGTTAGGTGCTTTACATCTTTTTCTGTGTTCACAGGATGTGGGTGTCATTGGTGATGCAGGCATTTATTGCCCATCTTTAACTGTATTCGAAAAGGTGATGTTGAGCTGCCTTCTGGAACTGCAGTAGTTTGTGTGCTGCATTAGTTCACATTAGTGAACGAGATGGATCTTTATGATTATTAGCAATGGTTACACGATCATCATGAGATTAGCCATTCTTAAAATGTACTATGCATATTTTAATGTATACTTTAATATTGTATTTTACATATTGAATTAAGATTTTGCTGTTCTGCACTGATAGAAATCACACTCTTGTTGCCAGGAACTTACTCTGGGTCTCTGAATGCTAGTCCAGTGACAACGCCATTATCTCCCCTGGACACTAAAGTCATCTAACCCGAAAGTAGCCAAACTGACAGACACACGGATAGTTTATTGGATGGCATTCTGACAAGACAAACCGCTTAAAAATGAAAGGTCATCTTCCAAGGCTGAAGTGACAATCCAAGCAATTCACTCTCAAAAGGATGTGAAAAGAGAGAATTCTCAACTACAGGCATTGCTGGAACAAATACTTCAAACCAAAACTCATTCTGCAAATCGCAGGATTGAAATACCGCCCCTCAGCCATTGATATCAAAGAATCACAAACTCCAACAATGAACCACTGGCTCATTTGTAAAAATAATTGATCCCCCATTTGGGCACACAGCCAGTTCTGTCACATTAAGGCAATCATCCCACACACAAATCCTGTGCTTGAAGCTAATCCACATTTTGCATTTTTATTTTTTCTCAGGTATAACAGGTAATATATTTGCTTATTCTTTGACTGAAGAAAATCCTGTTGATTGGCTCCTTGTTGCTAACGGCAAATGTAGTTAACTACAGGGTCAATTGATGAACGGTATTGCTTCATTCAAAAAAGAACTGGAACCTCTATGGTGGCTAATCGAGGAGGCTGGACAGAGGGGAGACCCTTCACTCCTATCCTTCTGGGCATAGTGGAAGAACTAGACATAGATTTACCATACAACATCAACTGCAAGTTCCTCTCCAAATCACATACCATCTTGACTTGGAACTATATCGCTGTTCCTTTATTGTCATTGGGTAACAATAAGAATTCACTTTCTAACAGCACTGCTGGTGTACCTACATTACATGGATTGCAGCAGTCAAGAGGATAGTGCATTACTACCTTCTTAAGGACAATGAGGGATGAGCAATGAATGCTGGCCTCACCAGTAACACACACTTCCAATGAAAGAGTATAAGTGTAAGTGTTGTGATGATGCTGCTCCTTTAACAAGGGTGTGCTGTCCTTGGCTATTTTTTTCAGAGAGGGCATTAAAGACACAGACTGTGAAAAGTCGGGGGTTGAAGGGTTTTAGGGCCAGTTTGGTTATAGCTAACAGATACTGCCTCAGGGGAAAGGCATTTAAGTTTTAAAATAAACACTTGTACAATGAAAGGGGTGTGGCCAGTTCTCCCAGCTCAGCTTTTCTCTGGTTTGGTTTGATTTTGAGCAGGAGTGTTGTGGTAAAAGTTGCTGGACCCAAAGAAGACGGACCAAGCTGATCCTCCTCTCTCTCCGACTTCTTTCATGTAAGACCCGGAGTTAAATGTACTGTTGGTGCCAAAGGGTGTTTATGGCTATTAGAGTCATAGAGATGCACAGCATGGAAACAGACCCTTCAGTATATTATTGCAAGTATTTGGAACAGCATCATTAAGTTGGGATGACCCGTTAGGTTTTTGGATAGGTTAAGTTATTCGGCATCTGTTCTCTTTTGTTTGTGTTTCATTCTGAAATCTTGTAAACAAACTCTGTTTTGTTTAAAACTATGTGGTTTGACCAGCTGTATTTCTCCTGGAATATCTACTTTACACCTGCTTAAAACAACTGGTAAAGTTAGGGTCTGGGCTACTTTCTTGAAATGGCTTGGTCCATAACAGTGTGTTGAGATTTCCAGGAGCTATGCAATTCAATCTACTTTTCTTTCCCTCAGCATAAACAAGTCAAAGGCATCTCAGCTGCAATTTATTAAATATCCTTTGAAATAATCCAACAAGTAAGCAAAATAAAGTTCTAGAACTTGAGTTGGGGATTGGCATACAAGAGGGCTTACTATATTTCTATAGCTCACTGTCTCAGGAGGGATGAATAAAGGTGTTGTCTGCACAAAACGGTAAATTTCAATCTCAATTTCAATCTGTCCATTAATATCATCATCATTCATGCTCAGAGACATCAGCATCCATGGAGAACACATCTCCATGCATCATTCATACTGCACAGGAAGTGACCAGGAGTGAAGCACACATTACAACATTGAAGATGGACTTAATACTGGCAGAAAGTACAGGGGTCTCATTCAGCTCAGGACTGATTGCATTGCCGAATGACACCAGCAGTCTCAGTTTATGTCCCACTCCAGCTGAAGTCACCACGAAAGCCCCACCTTCTCAATCTCAACCCTCGCCTGAGGCATGGTGACCTTCAGGTTAAAGTCACCACCCAGTGTTCACCTTTAGTTTACAAAGAACTCTCAACTCACTTTAACATTCAAACACAGATAATCCAGTTTGCGTGCAATGATGACCGACAATTTCAGGATATATTTCTTAGGTTTACTGATGATTTAAATTCATAGCCACGTTCAATTTTGCAGGTCTCGTTAAGTCTTCACGGTGCTGCTTTGGTGAGAAGAAACTATTTTCATTCCTTGCTTCCATGATGGAAGGAGGAGCATATTATATTGTTGAGTTAAGCGATTTAATTTATGCCTCTTGCTGGTTACTCATCAAACAGCATTGACACTCATTTTGGAGGCATCTGAAACAAGGGCCTACCCCACCTCAGGCCTGAAAGCAAAGGCATCCTTGGGGGAAAATAGAAGATTGAACCAATTTACTTTAAAGAGGAAACCAAAGCTGGGTAAGATTTGTGACAGAACAGTTGTTGTGGACTGACAGGATCCTTCAGGGGGTGGAAACATCTCATGAATTTTCAAGCTACACTTCTCCTGCCTGAAGTGTTATTACTGTTGCCAGCTGCTCAGAATCTGAAGGCAGGTTTATGAGTTTGAAGATTTATGTTCAGTAATAAAACTCTTGAAAAAAGTTAATCACTATTGTTAAGTGGTGGAAATCTTAGCAGTCCCGGCAGCTTTCGACAAAAGCATGTGGTTATCTCAAAGTGATGATTTCCTGATGGCTGAAAAGATGAATGAAGGCACTAATCCGATGCCTGGACTGGTGTGGGCATGATGCTGTAAAGAGCACACACCTTTTTACTGAACTACATAAACATGAGCTGTGAGCTGGAAGATGTAAGCTATCACCATACAATACGATTATCCGAGTCAAACACGAGCCTGCCTCAAAAGGTTTCAGAGGTCACGTCCAAGTCTGGAGATTTAGAATGAGCTCCTATTCAAAAGATTAAGGCCCATCCCAATTCATTTTCCCCTCTACTGCAGCCCCTAATTGATTGCTGAATGATCCATGAATTTCATATCTGCTTTTGAGTCACAAATTAATATAATCTTTTGATCACTTTTTGTGTTGAGAACTTCATACTATTAGTTTTCAGTTTATGTTTCACTAACTTGAGCCTATGGACAATTGCTCCATTCTCTCAACCTTTAATTTCTGAATTAACTTTTTTTCATATTGTATACTGTCGTATCCATGACGGTAAAATTTATCTCTAGATGTGAGCTTGTGAGGATGACAAGTCCCCCCTCGTTTTCCACAAAACTCATACCTCTAAGAAAACAGTCTCTTAGACCCTTTACAAACTTGTTGAGTCTGTCCTATGTCTTGTGATGATCAGTACTGGACACGGTACTGAAGGTGTTGGTCAATCAGACCCTAAGATTTCAGGGAAGGATTGACAGGCAAGGTCACTGATTAGCTGAAAGACGATGCCTGAGGGGTGACAAAATAAAGATTCATAAAATTAGGACGGGTTTTGATGAAGTAAATATAAAGAGAATACATTTCTCGTATTATTATTATTATTAATCTTTAAGATGGTCACCAAGAAATCCAACAGGGAATCCAAAAGAAACCTCATTAGCCAAAGAGTGATAAGAATGTGAAACTTTGAAGCAGATAGTGTGGGTGCATTTAATGTGAGGTTCGACAAGCATCTGAAGGAGAAGGGAATAGACTCTATAATATCCGACTGGCAGACTCTGAGCAGCTGGCAACAGTAATAACACTTCAGGCAGGAGAAGTGTAGCTTGGAAAATTCATGAGATGTTTTCACCCCCTGAAGGATCCTGTCAGTCCACAACAACTGTTCTGTCACAAATCTTACTCAGCTTTGGTTTCCTCTTTAAAAGTAAATTGGTTCAATCTTCTATTTTCCCCCAAGTGGGGTGGCACGGTGGCTCAGTGGTTAGCACTGCTCGCTCACAGCACCAGGGACCTGGGTTTGATCCCAGCCTCGGGTGACTCTCTGAGTGTAGTTTGCACATTCTGCCAGTATCTGCATGAGTTTCCTCCAGGGGCTCCGGTTTCCTCCCACAGTTCAAAGATATACAGTTTAGGTGAATTGGCCATGTTAAATTCTCCATAGTGTTCTGGGATGTATAGGTTAGGTGCATTAGTCAGGGGAAATGTAGAGTAATGGGGATGGGTCTGGGTGGGTTACTCTTTGGAAGGTCATTGTGGACTTGATGGGCCTGTTTCCACACTGTAGGGATTCTATATGTTTAAATGAGAAAGGATGGATAACAAACACAAGCAAAGACTGGTTGCACCAAGTAGCCTGCTCTCTTCTGAAAATTTTATGTGATCCTATCCTTTGCAGTATGATTTATTTGTAAATTCTGACCTTGTGTTCTACACCTTTTGCCAATACAGTTAAGGTTCTAACAGCTTTAATGTGATGAGATTGTTTAAAAAACACCTTTATATAAACACAGGTACTTTGCATCATCACAAAAGCAGTA
This sequence comes from Hemiscyllium ocellatum, assembly GCF_020745735.1. Classification (NCBI taxonomy): domain Eukaryota; kingdom Metazoa; phylum Chordata; class Chondrichthyes; order Orectolobiformes; family Hemiscylliidae; genus Hemiscyllium; species Hemiscyllium ocellatum. The sequence continues at coordinate 35,023,664 of NC_083405.1, forward strand.
AACCAATGTATAATTGTGGGACAGAAGGTGAAAAAAGATATCTCAGTTTGATTTCATTTCCAACTAACCACTTGGTTCCCCGGATTAACCCATAACCTCATTCTCACACAGTGATCAATGGAATCAGACCTTAGTAATTTCTAATTTGTTATTGTTTCACACTTGCAAATATAATCAAAACAAATCACTTTCTTTATGTATTAGAGTGTTTTGGACAGTAGAAACACAAATAATCATGTGACAAGCAGGATGTTTCTGATTAATTTATCATAAAATGACTGGGCAAGTTACAAACTGAGTTTGTATAAGGTACTTAATATTGCTTGAAACACCTCAGAGAAGGAACAAAGGTAACACGGATAAATCCACATACTGGAACTGGTAGATCCAACATACAACCAAAATTGAGCTTCATGCCTCATGTAAATTAGACTGGTGTATTGCAGATGGCTGTTGAATTGTCCCCAATAGCAATCCTGGGAAGCAAATATAGATGCCAGGCCAAATATTCCCAAAATGGGCTTTATTCATAAAATATTTATAAGTACATTCAAAAATGTTTCCAATTGGATATTATGGAATCTGCCATAATATTCAACTTTTCTCCCTGAGCACATTTCACTTTAAGGTCCCTCAAGATAGTTGTGATACGTGTCATTTTTACGATACACAAGCATACAGCCTGTGGGATTCTATAATTTTCAACCAACTGATCCGTTATGGGAGAAAGATCCTAGTGAGTGACCATTCCCCTCTGTGCCTTTGCAGTGGCTGTTCCAATTTTTAATGTGTCCCTCAGCACACAATCCCAGACCTTGGAATATGCCAGTGTGCAACACTCAGTAGTGCACTGGAAAACCACCGGGTTTCAAGCAAACTGAGGATGTCTTTCACCGAGTTGATGGTCTTCCACACTTGGTTAATGTTTGTCTGAGTGTACATCTCTGGGAACATCCTGTAGGGAACAAATTCCTGTACCACAGAACGGCTCAGAATGAGCCTCAGTAAACACCAGTGCATCTCTCTCCAGACCGTCTTAGCAAAGTTGCTTTCCAGCAGGATATGTGTAACAGTCTCTTCACCACTGGGGCTATCTCAAGAGTAGTATGCAATGGCACTAAGTGTGTGGGCAGACATAAATGATCTGATGAGGAATGCCCTTCTCTCCATTAACCAAGCTGCATCCTAGTACTTGTTCGAAAGATTACACAGTGATGTATTCTCCAGTAAAGATTCCTCATTGTCTCACGTTATGTTTTCTCACAGACTTTGCTTTATGAGGTACCTTGACTGATTCCATACTGTAATTGTGCTTCATATTTTCAGGAAAAGAAGGTGCAACTGAGGGGAGAAACTGGCAACTACAGGCGTGCGAGGGCTGACTCTTGATACAGTGGGATTTATGTGGTCCAGGTATTGGAAAGAGAGGCAAAGATGGTCACACTTGTACCCTTGCCCCCAGTCTTTTTGTCTCAAAAATATCAGACTTGCTAGGCATAAAATGATCGAGGTCCATTGAGGTCACGTTTGACTATCCTGATGTAAACAAAGTTGTTGACTTTTGAGACCTTTCATGGAGTCCACAATAGTAGCTGAAATGACACTAACAAGGCACCCATTGCTGAATCAAAAGTGGTACAAAAACACCTTTTTGTTCCTGAGGTGCATGCTGCAGTCACATGTGATGACTGAAACGATCAATTTACTATAATTCTACAAACCAATATATTATTGTCTGAAATAAATCTATTTAATTTGCATTTGAATGAATCAATGATAACTGCATCCACCATTTTCCCAGGAAGCCTGTTCAATATAGAGGTCATTAGCTCATGCTGTTGTTGGCAGTAGGAGTGGGAGGGTGGATTTTAGCACCCAAAGAAATTAGGTTGGGCAAGGGTGCGGATGAAAATTGTTAACCATCTGAATCCTGACCCCGATTCAACTCCTTCAAATATCATGATTTGGAGGTGCTGGACTGGGGTGTACAAAGTTAAAACTCATACAACACCAGGTTATGGTCTAACAGGAAATACTCAGGGATGAAGGATCAGTGCTGGGTCCACTACTTTTCATCATTTATATAAATAATTTGGATGCGAGCACAAGAGGTACAGTTAGTAAGTTTGCGGATGACACCAAGATTGGAGGTATAGTGGACAGCGAAGAGGGTTACTGCAGATTACAACAGGATCTGGACCAGATGGGCCAATGGGCTGAGAAGAGGCAGATGGAGTTTAATTCAGATAAATGTCAGAAAGCAAATCTTAGCAGGACAAACACACATAATGATAAGGTCCTAGGGAGTGTTGCTGAACAAAGAGACCTTGGAGTGCAGGTTCATAGCTCCTTGAAAGTGGAGTCACAGGTAGATAGGATAATGAAGGCGGCATTTGGTATGCTTTCCTTTATTGGTCACAGTATTGAGTACAGGAGTTGGAAGGTCATGTTGCGGCTGTACAGGACAATGGTTAGGTCACTGTTGAAATACTGTGTGCAATTCTGGTCTCCATCCTATTGGAAAGATGTTGTGAAACTTGAAAGGGTTCAGAAAAGATTTACAAGGATGTTGTCAGGGTTTGAGAATTTGAACTATAGGGAGAGGTTGAATAGGCTAGGGATGTTTTCCCTGGAGCGTCAGAGGCTGAGGGGTGACCTTATAGAAGTTTATAAAATCATGACGGGCATAGAGAGGAAAAATAGATCAAATCGTTTCCCTGGGTTGGGGGAATCCAGAACTAGAGGGCATAGGTTTAAGGTGAGAGGGAAAAGATGTAAAAGAGACCTAAGTAGCAACTTCTTCAGTCTGAGGGTGGTACGTGTATGGAATGAGCTGCCAGAGGATGTGGTGGAGGCTAATACAATTGCAACATTTAAGAAACATTTGGATGGGTATATGAATAGGAAGGGTTTGGAGGGATATGGGCAGGGTGCTGGCAGGTGGGACTAGATTGGGTTGGGATATCTGGTCGGCATGGATGAGTGGGACCGAGAGGTCTGTTTCCATGATGTACACCTCTATGACTCTGTAACTTGAAGAACAGGGGGCGATGCTCAACTCATCGACCACCAGTTCAGACATGCCACAGTGAGAAACCATAATGATCTCCTCAGGAGACAGCCATGAGCTGCAACCGACAGGGTTCCCTTCGTTGTTCAGTACTTCCCAGGAGCCGAAAAACTACGCCATGTTCTTCGCGGCCTGCAACACATTATCGATGAGGATGAGCATGCCTCCACCTTCACCATGCCTCCACTTCTTGCCTTTAAACCACCACCAAACCTCAAACAGATCATTGTTTGTAGCAAACTGCTGGGCCTTCAGGACAACACCATACAGCCTTGATCATGGAAGATGTGTCAGAATGTCGACATGGATACCACATACGTGGCAGGTACTCATATGACTCAGCCAATGTTGTCTATCTCATACGCTGCAGGCAAGGATGCCCTGAGGCATGGTACGTCAGTGAAACCGAGTAGAGACTATGGCAACGGATGAATGGGCACCGCACAATAATCAATAGACAGGAGTGTTCCCTCCCAGTCGGAGAACACTTCAGCAGTCTGGGACATTTGACCACCTTTGGATGACCGTCCTCCACGGCAGACTTCGGGAAAAGCAACAACACAAAGTGGCCGAGCAGAGGCTAATTTCCATGTTTGATATCCATAGGAAGGGCCTCAACCAGGACCTTGGGCTCATGTCACACTACAGGTGATCCCATTGCACTACACAGACATACACATACACACTCACACACTCACACAGACACACAAACATACTCACACTCACACACAAACACACGCGCACACACACACCCTCCTACAGAGCCATACACTCACACAGCCCCTCTCTCATATGCTCACATATACACTCCCACACTCACACATGCACTCTCTTACAGACTTATACCCCTTTACACTCACACACATACACACATTCCCCCACAGACACCTCATACCCCAGTGCGCACATGCATGCGCGCGCGCGCACACACACACATACATACATATAAGTTTAGGGGGGAATTTGTAATTGCAGAATTACATTTCATTTTGCTCAAAAACTACATGAATCTATGTAATTTTCTGTAAATCCCTTCTTTTAGAAATAGATTCAGTCTGAACATTGGAGCACAGACAATCTCACACAGGACACCTCAAACCTTCAATGCATTTTCTGGGCTAGCATAGCACTTATTGTTCATTTGAGAATGTAACTTCAAGAAAGTTCTGGGGTTTACATATAACAGAACTGAAACCAACATGGTCATTCGAAAAGATCAAAGACTTAACAAACAATCCAGGTCTTTTTCAAACTTTTTCAAACTGTATCCTTCAATCTTATACTCCACAACCACCTGACGAAGGAGCAGCGCTCCGAAAACTAAAGCTTTCTAATAAACGTGTTGGACTAAAACCTGGTATTGTGTGATGTTTATCTTTCAAATATGGAAGTGGGCAAGTACAAGGGAGACAGGAGGTCTCAATGTTCATACAATAATAAGCCTGATAGTCACTTGTGCTCACGAAAACCCATCAGCTAAAGTGAGGTGAGAGCGAGCATCAAGGGGAAGCACGGTTTGTGATCAGGCGAGAGCATGAGTTCAGGCAAACTGGTTAGGTTTCCACACATAAACATATCATATAGGGATTTAACTCACCTAAATAGTCATTCTTTTAGAATTCAGCCAACAAATCAGCACATGACCAAAACAGGGAATCAATGGAATGTCAGGTTTCATTAATCTACCTGTTGCTTACTACTGGCTCTGTAAAGTCCATATCGATTACACACCTGAACAAAGGCACTCATATCAGGGGGCCAGCATGGTGGTTCAGTGGTTAGCACTGCTGCCTCACAGTGCCAGGGTCCCAGGTTCAATTCCCGCCTCGGGCAACTGTCTGTGTGGAGTTTGCACATTCTCCCTGTGTCTGCGTGGGTTTTCTCCGGGTGCTCCGGTTTCCTCCCACAGTCCAAAGATATGCAGATCAGGTAAATTGCCCATGGTGTTAGGTGCATTAGTCAGGGGGGAATGGGTCTGGGTGGGTTAATCTTTGGAGGGTCAGTGTGGACTTGTTGGGCCAAAGGGCTTGTTTTCACACTGTAGGGAACTAACCTGATCTAATCTAAACTACTTCACTGACAGGAGGCAGAATTGGACTAGGCTATGGGATAGTCAATCACCACCTCTGCACAGTTATAGGAACACTCAGCTCTGCCCAGAAGGTTCTGCAGGTTTTTTATACCCAATGCTTTGATGGTTAATGGAGGCACTATACTGAAGCATTATATGCAGAGGAATCTCAAAACCCTGTTTATTACCAATGAATTTTGAAAAGTGATCCTTTTCCAGGCATTGGGCTCCAGGCCAATGTGATGAGCTCAGGATGGGAAGTGGGGATGGATGGGGGGGGGGGGAACAATGGATCATGCAAGGGCTTCTATGCATTCCCCCAAAGTATCATGGCTTCTGGGTTACAATTGTTGCTAGCCATCCCTTGGAGATATTGTCCTTCGGTAACACAGCCGGGCAGCTGTGGACATTGTAAATTACGAAATGAGCCCTCTCTCTGTCCAGAACAAATTACAGGTTCCAGCTTGGCCCAGAGCTAGGCTGCATCCTATTGGCCTGACTCTAACTCTGCCAGTTGGCATTTCTGTATCATAACCTGACAACTAGAACTGAATAGGCAGCCATGTTGCTCACCCAGAACCTAAAATCACAATCTCTCTACTCTATTTGTGATCAGGCCCAATCCCAGCTGCCACTTTGAGGTTTTTTTTAAATAATATATTTTTATTAAGAAAAAATGGATTTTTAAATATTACAACAAATACAAAACAATGCAATTCAAAACAGTACAAAACTAAACCCAAATAATAAAAAAAATTCCCCAACCCACCCTCCTATACGAATGTATAAATATATATAGAGAAGTATAACATTTAAAAAACCTAAACTAGCTATTTAACTAACTAAATAAATACCTAACAACAAACAAATAAATAGTAATTACTCAGCCCAGCCAAACAAAACACTCATACATTCACAGTTCCTCCTCCCTGGATATTGGACTCATGAAACACTATCGTTACGGCTATATAAAAGCCCTTGTTAGTGTGGCAGATAAATCTGTGTCTAGGTATTTCAAAAGGGTTTAAATTTTGACAAACAGTCTGGGGCTAAGTGGACCCTTTGGAGAATCTTCAACTGTAAAGCATGGATCCTATTGCAAATTGATGTCTTCCTTGCATTCTCCCAAATATCCTCCCATGCCTCTGAAGAAACTTCAACACCCAGCTCTCTTTCCCACATCTTGCGGAGTCGATCAGACTCATCTGAGGTGGTACCCCCCAATTGGTGATATAGAGTACTGACAGAGAGTGAGTGTGGTCAGGATGAAGGGCTTATGCCCGAAACGTGGAATTTCCTGTTCCTTGGTTGCTGCCTGACCTGCTGTGCTTTTCCAGCAACACATTTTCAGTACTGACAGAGGGTGTACTCTTGGCCCTTAGTACCCCTCTTTCTACGTCAGATTTGTAGGGATCAGTCAAAAGTGTGGTCTTTTTTTGGATAAAATCCCTAACTTGAAAAAAACGAAAGAGGTCTCTATTAGGTAACTTGTACTTCTGTACTAACTGATCGAAGGACATCATTACATCTTCCACAAATAAATCACCCATGCAAGATATACCCCTAGCTGCCCAACGTTTAAATCCTGAATCTATCATACCCGATTGAAAACTCGGCATACCCACTAAAGGTATAAACAAAGATGTGTTGCCAATATTACCTTCCCTCTGCCGAATTGCCCTCCTTGCTTTAACAGTATTGATGACTATTGAGTTATGGCAATATTCCCTAAACTGTCCTCACCTTGTTCAAAAACAGCAAACTGGTAAGGGGGCACCTTGCCTAGGAGACTTCGATATCTAGCCATATTGAAAGAGGTCCCCACAAACCCAATCACTCACGTAGGTCAAAAGTGAGCTTAATTGGTAATTTTTAATGGCTGCAAGGTCTATTCTGCCCAATCTGTGAGGCAACTGCAGTTTGGCTAATTTATTGAGGAGCCATTTACGATGCCAGATAAAGGAGCTGAACCAACTGTTTAGTCTCCTGAGTGTTTGTTTATTGAAAATCAGGGGGAGCATCCGTATAGGGTATAGCAAATGAAAGAGAATATTCATTTTAATAAGCGCTATCCGACCCAACCAAGAGACTGGAAGTGCCTCTCATCTTTGGAGATCTTGTTTAATTCTTTCAAATAATTGAGTAAAATTGGCTTTGAACAGTCAATCCAGAACTGGAGTAATGAATATGCCTAAATACACAAAACCCCCCTGTGACCACCTAAATGGGAATCTATAGTCACTCTCAAGAGCCAACTCTTTCATAAGACCACCCATAGGCATAGCCTCTGATTTAGCAAAATTAATCTTATACCCTGAAAAAGTGCCAAACGCATGAATGCATTGTATCAGGCAAGGCACTGGGACTACTGGATTTGTCAAGAAAATTAGAACATCATCTGCAAACAGCAAGATCTTTTGTAATTTTGACCCCACTTCTGGAGCTGATATATTGAGATCCCCACAAATAGCCTCTACCAACTTTTCAATCACCAACGTAAAAAGTAATGGTGAAAAGGGACTGCCCTGCCGGCTGCCCCTAGAAATATTAAAATTACTTGATCGTATCCCGTTGGTAATGACCGCAGCAAGAGGTACACTGTAGAGAACCTTTACCCATCTTATGAAAGCTTCGCCCAGACCAAACCGGTCTAGAGTATAGAAAAGGTACAGCCACTCAACTTGGTCAAATGCCTTCTCTGCATCTAAAGAAATCACCAATCCCTGTATTGACTGCTATTGGCATGCTTGAATTACGTTAAGCAGCCTCCTAACGTTATTGGAGGATGTGTGATCCTTTATGAAGCCCGTCTGATCCACTTTAATAATAGAGGGTAACACAGTCTCCAGCCTTAACGCAAGAGCCTTAGAGAGGATCTTAAAGTCCACATTTAAGAGCGAGATGGGCCTATATGAAGCACAGTTTTCCGGATCCTTCCCTTTTTTAAGGTTAAGTGAAATATTGGCCTCTCTCAGAGATGGTGGAAGACAAACATGACTGTATGAATCATGAAACATATTCAGCATCGGGTCTGACAGTATACTTATAAATTCCTTATAGAATTCACTAGGAAGTCCATCAGGACCGGGTGCCTTTCCACTCTGAAGCTGCCTCACAGCTTCCTGCACTTCTTGCTCTGATAATGGGGCATTGAGAAAGGACTGTTGTTCGGGAGTCACACCCGGGAGCTTCAGATCTCTAAAAAAGGATTCCATTTTGGCCTGCCCCTCCTCACAATTCTCAGACTGATATAACTTAGAGTTTCTAAGAATTTCTGGAACGCCACATTAATCTGTTTAGAATCATATGTTAGGTTCCCAGACCCTTCCCTAATCACTGTAATGGTTTGTGGGGCACTTCTCTTTCTGGCAAGGTATGCTAAGTATTTGCCTGGCTTGTCACCATGCTCGTATAACCTTTGCTTTGCAAAAGCCAGCTCCTTCTTTGCCGTCTGCGTGAGCACGGAATTTAGTGTAGACCACAGTATCGTAATCCTCTGTAGTTTGACCAATGAGGGTCTGTCAAAATAGGCCTTCTCGGCTGCCTTCAACCGTGCTTCAAGGAGACATTGCTGCTCACCCTTCTGCCACTTCCTACTGGTGGAATATGAAATAACTAACCCCCTGGCATAAGCTTTGGCAGTTTCCCAGAGAACAGATGAGCTATCAACCGAGCCTATGTTGATGTCTAGGAATGCCCGAAATTCCCTAGAGAAATACTCCACAAACTTGCTGTCCATGAGAATAAAGGGGTCCATTCACCAGTACCTTGAATCCACTGTAACATCCTTAATGTTAACCATGAGGTACACTGGAGCATGATCAGAGATGGCAAGATTACCAATCGTACAGGATGCTACCAGATCCAGGGTTACCGCAGGGGTCAGAAAAAAATCAATCCTCGTGTGACATCTGTGCGGATTGGAGAAAAATGTGAAATCCCTACCTGTAGGGTGGAGACACCTCCAGACATCCACCAACCCTAATTCCCCACACAAACCCAATAACTGTTTAGTTTGTGCAGAAGGTATCGAGGGACCTTGAGGCAACCTATCTACTGTGGGGTCCAAGAGGCAGTTAAAATCTCTCCCGATAATGATGTGCCGAGACTTGAGACTTATCAGTTTAGAAAAAGCATCTACCAAGAATTTAAGAGGATGATCTGGGGGACAATAAACATTTAAAATGTCATATTCTTCCCCATTTATAAAGGCTTTAAGAATTACAAACCTCCCGTATGTGTCTTTAACACATTCCAACAATTTAAATGAGAGATTTTTCCTTATTAATATAGCCACTCCCCTACCTCTGGTATTAAATGATGAAAAATAAACTCGGTCAAAGCCATTCTGCTGTAATTTCAGATGCTCCTTGTCATCCGAATGTGTCCCCTGTAACAAAGCAATATCCACCTTCTCTTTTCTAAGACTCAAGAGTCTTCTTCCTCTTAATTGGTGAGTGACTTCCCTTGATATTCCAGGTACACCATTTAATCAAATCATTAGCCATAATCTTTTGCAATTACATTTAAATTCCAGAGAGGAGGAAACCTAACCACAAATTGATGAGCCTTAGTGTTGCATGGTCCACCAAATATAAAAACTACATAAACTAAAACCACTACATTTAACAAACATACAAAGTTATTAAAAATAAAACACAACAAAAACCAGAAAACAAACCAACATATAAAGCACAAATAGCGCTGAGTAGGAGAACTCACCCCCTGCCCGGAGGGGGCAACTACCCATTTCGAACTGCCCATAAATAGACATCTCAACCACCTTCACTTCTCCCAGCTAGAGTCGCATCACAAGCAAAAGCTAAAAAGAATAAACACCCCATAGAATATCAATATGAATAAAAAGCATTCTTTCATTAAAAATGGGGGGAATAAATACCCCACCCATCCTTTGGTATGTCCTAACTTAGAAATTTAAAGTGTACATTTTAACCACCGCCAGACATAGTTTGAACCAAATTATTATCAATAGAGGAAAAAAAAAGGGGAAAAACAAAGCTCCAACTGGATTTCATCCATTTCTTTTACAGAATGATAAACGCATACCCAAGCAACAATATTTATACATACTACAATTGTTTAAATTAGGTTAGTTTGTCCACAAAGTCTCTTGCCTTCTCCAAAGTGTCAAAAAGATGCATGGATCCATCTAAGGTGATCCGAAGCACTGCCGGATATCTCAGGGAGTACTGAATCCCCAGCTCTTTCAGTCTTCTCTTGACACCATCATACGATTTTTGTTTCTGGATCACTGCCACTGAAAAGTCCTGAAAAAACATGATCTTGAATCCCTTGTAAATTAGGGCCTTTGGATCCTTTCCCTGGAGTCTGGAAGCCTCCATGACTCTCTCCTTATCCCGGTAATGATGGAACCGCACCAGGAAAGGACGAGGGCGTTGACCCAGACCCGACCTCCGTGCTGTGACCCGGTGAGCCCTCTTTATCTTCAATCCTCTCATTCCAGTCTCCAAGTCAAGGAATTTCGGAAGCCAATCTTCAACAAATTCTGCAGGCCGCTCACCTTCCTTACCATCAGGCAGACCGATGATCCGAATGTTTTTTCTCCTGCCCCTGTTTTCAAGATCGTCCATTTGGTCACGCAAATTATAAACTTGCATCTTCAGGGCTTGGATCTCTTCCTTGAATGAACTGGCATCAGCTTCCACCACTGTGACCCTGTGGTCCACCTCATCTGTCCTCTTCTCCAGGTCTCCCAGCTGCTGCTCATGCTTTTGCAACATGAGAGAGACTGGAGCCAGCTTCTCTTCAATCTGTTTCCCCAACATCTCGCGAGATTTCGAGACCTGGTTCACCAGGTCCTGGAGAGTAATCTGCTTTGAGGCTGCTGCAGGCTGAGCTGCAGGCCCGGCCTCAGATGCTCCTCCTCCCTTTTTAGGCATTCCTAGACAGCTGAAAATACAGGTAAGTCAATTTTTAAATGTTTCTTGGGGCTCTACAATCTTTCCAATGCCCCAAGAAATCCTGATGACCTGGGTTGGGTGGGTCAAAGGACCGTCCTGCTCCTGCTGCGATGCGAAGCTCTGCAGTGTGATCTTCTCAGATCGCCACCATCTTAGATCCCCCCACTTTGAGGTTTGCACTTGACCCGTTACAGTGTGCTGTCTTTGGGTATGTCTTGCTGAAAGTCATCAGCTATCATCAATTGGCTCATATTTTAGTTCTTGCTCGTTGTATCAGTAGATGCAATGAAGCTCATAATCACGACACTATCTTGAAGAATTATATTGGTACGTGAAATTTATTTAAAGGTTGTTAAGATCATCGAAAACTCATCTAAGTGGGTAGAAATGGTAACTTTTCTCTCATTACAGCATTTCTAGCAACTAATAGAGTTGATAAGGGAAAGCCAGTAGATGTGATTTATTTTGCATTTTCAGAAGAATTTCCATAAGGTACCACATAAGAGATTAACCTGTGGAATTAAAATGCATGGGATCAGGGATGATGTACTGACAATAGAGAACTGGTTGGCAGACAGAAAACAAAGAATATAAATAAACAGGTCTTTTTCTGAGTGGCAGGCAGTGAATAGCATGCACAGGTATCAATACTTGGACCCTCAGCTCTTGACAATATATGTTAATGATTTAGATGAGGGAACCACATGTAATAACTTCAAGTTTGCAAATGGCACAACTCTGAGTGAGAAGAGGAGCTGTGAGGAGGATATAGAGCTACTTCAGTGTGATCTGGACAAGTTGAGTGAGTGAGCAAATTCATACAATATAGGTAAATGGGAGGTTGTCCTCTTTAGTGAAAAAAAAACAAACAAAGAGACAGAATATTGTCTGGATGGCAATGGAGTGGGAAAGGGGGAGGTGCAATGAGACCTGGGTGTCCTTGAATACCAGTTGTTAAAAGTACCCATGTAGGTGCAGCAGCTGGTGAAGGTGGCAAATGGTATGTTGCCCTTAACAGTGGGAGGATTCAAGTACAGGATCCAGGATATCTTGATGCAATTGTACATGGAGTTGGTGAGACTACACTTGAAGTATTGTGTGTAGTTTTCATCTCCTTATCTGAGGAAAGATGTTCTGGTTATGAAAAAAGTGCAACAGAGATTTACCAGCTTGACTATTGAGATGGCAGCACTGACAGATCATTTAGGATTCTGTCTGCTGGATAAACACAGGAGGGAATTTCCTTCAACAGGAGTCCCAGTTTAAAGATATGGGGTAGGTCATTTAAAATGGAGATGAGGAGAAATTTCTTCAACCAGAAATTGGTGAGCGTGTGGAATTCTCTGCCACAGGAAGTACAGGAAGCATCAAATGTTTTCAAGAAGGAGTTTGATATGATTCTTGAGGTGAAAGCGATCAAAGGGTTTTGGGAGAAAATAGGAACAGGATACAGAGTAGGATTGTTAGCCATGATCATATTGAATGGTGGAACAGGTTCGGAGGCCTACATCTGCTCTGACTATGTACCAAAACATGCCGTTCCCTCCCTCATCACACTTTATCTTTAAGTTTTGAAATAAATACAACTTTGAATAGGAAGTGAAAATTCACGGTGAGGTAATTCCTCCATCACTCTTAACAGCAGAGCATAAGTGTGTCTACATGATCAGTAACCCAGGTAACCAGATGCATAAACTGGGACAGTAAAGAAACATTCACAGTCATTAACTGAAAAGAGGTGGTGAGTAATAAACTAAAACAAGTGCCTTCACTGCTGAGGTTTGGTTCTCATTCAAAAGGAGCTATAACATGTACTGAAAGCTTCACACAGTTTCTTTTCTTTTTAAGGCACTAATCACGTTAAAGACTTGGCCAAATGAATGATGAATTAAACTTCCTGTAGAAATCTTTCCTTGACAAGAGGGTTCAGTTTTAGCTGTTTCTACCAGACAGAAAAGGAGAAGGCGAGGGGGATTGGCGGGGGGAAGAGGGAGCCAGTGACATGGCGGAAGAGAAGGCTTTGAGTCAGCCACATAATAGCAAACCATGTACTCCCTTGCCACCATAACAGGAGGCCAGCGAATTCAGTTCGCTGGTTGGCGGGCAAATTTAAAGCAAACCCGTTTTATGAGGCATTTGAAAAGATGTTTGCCAAATTTAACTTAGCAAAATTAAGAATCAAAATGATTATCAGTGTTGTTTTATTATGTAAATATTTAAAGGACTTGTATCAAATTGCAGACTCCAATATTTTTATAGAGATATCAGCATGGTTATTTGACATGGGTCGAAGTAACAGAAGGGGAATTCATGGACACATTAAACATTCAATCAGGAATTTACACAGTCCAGTTACTAAAGTCAGCTTCATTCATTGGAAAACATACTAAAAACCACAGATTTGTTATGGTGCAGAAAGAGGCTGTTCTGCTCATCATGTCTGTACCAGCTGTCCAATAAACATTATGACTTGATGTCATTATCCTAACCCTTGCATATAGTTCCTATTCAAATAATCATCTAATTGCCCTTTGAATGTCTCAACTGACTCTGCCTAGCATGCTTCCAGGCATGCATTCCAAACCTAAACCCTCATCATGTGAAAAGTTTTTTTTTCACTTCACATTTGCTACGGTTACAAATCACTTTCAGTCCATGCCCTCTCATTCTTCCTATCTACTCTGTCCAAATCTCTCACGATATTGAAAACTTCTGTCAGATCTTCTCTTAGCCTTCTTCTCTCCAAGGAGAACAGCCCCAATTACTCCAATTTATCCTCAATTGAACTTTCTCATTCCTAGAATCAGATTTGCAAATCTCTTTGCACTCGCACCAATGCATTCACATTCTTACTGTAGTGTGGCATCCAAAAAATATTCCAGGTGAGATCTAACAAGTAATTTGTATAAGTTCAACATAACGTACTTATTCTTGTACTCTATTGGATTTTTAATAACACCCAGAATATGCTTTGCTAACTGCTTTCTCTGTCCTGCCACCTTCAATGATCTATATACATATACACCAAGATCCCTCTGCTCCTGCATTCCCTTCAGTATTGTATCCCCTGTTTTACATTGTCTTCCATGGTTTTCCTACCAAATGTATCACGCAACACTTCTCCACATTGAACTTTATCTGCCACCAATCCGCCCATTCCACCAACTTGTCTAAATTCTCTTCAAGTTCCACACTGTCTTCTCATAGTTTACAATTCTTCCAAATTATATATCATCTGTCAGCACTGAAATTGTCCTCTTCACACCAAGATGCAGGTTATTACAATACATCAGAAAATGCAAGGGTTCTGAAACCAATGCTGGGGAAATGGTTTGCAAACCTTCCTCTAGTCCAGAAAATATCCATTGACCACTACTCTCTACTTCCTATCAGTCAGCCAATTTTGTATTCATGAGACTATTGCCCCTTTTATTTTATGAGCTATGACCTTTCTCACAAGTCTGTTGTGTGGCATTGTATTGAATGTCTTTTAGATGCCCATGTACACCACATTCCCATCATTCATCCTTTCTGTTACCTCTTCAAAATTCGTAGCAAGTTAATCAAACACAATTTCCACCTTAGAATTCTACACTGCTTCTACCTAAACACTCCACCTTTTCCCTATGATGACTAATTATATCCTGAATAATTGTTTCTGGAAGCTTCCCCACCATTGAAGTCAAATTGATGTGTGTGCAATTGCCGGGCTTATCCTTACAACTTTTATTGAATGAGGTCACAATGGCTGCAATCCTCCAATCCTTAGGCACCTTGAGTCTCAGGAAGATTGAAAGTCTGTGGTCAATGCCCCTGCAATATCTATTCTCACTTATTTCACTCTTCTAGTTCTTATGCTTTGTTAACTTTATGTATCAAGACCCTATCCAATATTCCCTCCTTATTGATTTGATTCCTTATAGTGACAGTTTTCTCCTTGTACAATAACCTGGGAAGCAACAACCTCCTCAGAAAAGCCAGATGCAAAAATATTAATTTAACACCTCAACTGTACCTCCATACCTCTTCCTCCATATGTTAATCCTTTTCTTGACCTCTAGCCAGACATACTCCTATTTATACGACCCTTCACCAGGTTCAATTCCAGCCTTGAGTGACTGCCCGTGTGGAGTTTGCACATTCTCCCCGTGTCTATGTGGGCTTCCTCCAAGTGCTCTGGTTTCCTCCCACAATCCATTGGGTCTGATAAAGATGCCATTGAGTGTAATCCACAAGAAACCTTCCACCAACTTTTAGCAAACTGTAAACCCGTTATTGGCTTGACTAGCATACAACTTGTGGCAAATCCTATCAGATTCCAATGCCTCTTACTGATAATCACAAATAATTTTTTTTTGTCATGAAATGGTTAATTATTGAATGCCATGAGAGCTGGCACCACCACACTCATGTGTATGAGAGATTACCTTTCCTATCCATGTGCCTGTCCACATGTCTTTTAAATGTTGTAACTGCACCTGCATCTACCACTTCCTGTGGCAATTTATTCCACATACGAACCCTACACTCTGTGTGAAAATGTCGCCCCTCAGGTCTCTTTTAAATCTTTCTCCTCTCACCTTAAAAATATGTCCTCTAATTTTGAATTTCCCTACCATAGAGAAAAGGCCTTTGCTATTCACCTTATCAATGCCCCTCATGATTTTATCAACCTCTACAAGGTTCCCCACCAACATCCTATGCTCCGGTGACAAAAGTACCAGACTATCCAGCCTCTCCATATAAGTCAAACTCTGCAGTCCTGGCAACATCTTTTCTGCACTTTCTCCAATTTAATACTATGCTTCCTATAGCAAAGCAACAAGCACTGTACACTGTACTCCAAAAGTGGCTTTACTCACATCCTGGACAACCTCAACATGACCTCCCAACTCTTGAACTCAATGGCCTGAGCATTGGTTGTTAAAGCCTTCAATTTTATCCTCTCTATAATGTGAGTAACTTTCTGTAATTTCCCTGCTGAGTTATTCCTCTATTTCCTTCCCACTTGTCAGTGGTCTACAAACCTACACAGATCAATGTGATTGTGATGGAATTTCTGACAAAAAAAAGACCTCTGAATATTACAATGTTTAAAACTGCACTTTATGAAACATTTACTAATGGCGGGAGTGTCTAACACTGGAATATCAATCTGCCATTGTCTACAATCTTTTCACATTCCTCGCTAAAAATGTTTGCTCTATTTGTTATTTTGTGATACAAAGCACCCTCCAAAAGTGTTATACCCAGTTCCTCTAAGGCACATCACTGTGTATTATATCGCTGTGTATTATATCATACAACGGTTTGACATTCTCATTGTGAAATGAGCATTAAAAGACTTGCAAAACCTCAAAAATATCTCGCCAACACAAAACCTAACTGTAGGTTTGCAAAGAGGTTTTTCAATTATTTATTTGGTTATGGTGTAAGCAAAAATGAAAATACCTTGAGCGTCTAAGCATACAATGGCTCCTGGTTGAAAATAAAATGTCTACAAATTTAGGCAGGTTAACTCTATGAACTTACGATATTAATCAATGTAGATTAACTACCAAGGGGCAATGTTTTGATTAATGAATATGAGTAGACCTCAGGTCTTTCATCATGCCTGCAGTCATAGTTACAATACGTCAGGGAATTTTTACATCCACAACTCCTATTTTCATTTATTGATTGAGCTCCAGCTCTTCAATCATCTTGCAAAAATAATGCTTGCCCTGATTGACTATGTTTATTCTCAATATTGAAGAAACCTCAGGTATTACAGTTAATGCAACACATTTGAATGGATTACTGCTAATATTGTGAGTCACCTCAAGGTTCCCAGATAAATGGTTAAAGAATTTCTACAATCAGATTAACATTTTACATTCTCAACTCTTTTTTGCCAATTCATCACCATTGGTAGCAGATTTGCTGGAAACAACAATTTTACTCAGATGAAAGGCAAAGGTTCACCTCATTATTTTCACTAAGCTTCTCAGTATTGTGACTTACAGGCACAATCTGCAGACCAGTCTCTGCTGAAGAACTGGCTTTTCTGCATCTTGGCAAACTATGGATGAATTGTCAGACAACATTAATATTGGTCACAGATTCATCCGAGAATTCACTTTGCAAATTTTAGTTTCTTTTTTCCAAGGGAACAAAGACTGTAGACAGATGCTTAACAACAATAGAAGATTAGTCTACTTCCATTGAATGTCTTGCAAATAACTTTTCTTAATTATCATACACTTTGGCCCAAAATTTCTTTCTGAACGAAATTACAAGATGACGTTTTCCATCCTAATTAGAGATCTGTTAGCGAAACTGAAAAAAACGGGAGAAATAGCTCTGAAAATGAATTATTGAAAGACCATTCAATAGAAAGCTGAACAAGAAGAGCAAATTCAACATACAGCCAGCCATTTTCCCAATATTAACTCAGCTTTGGATCATTGTAATTGCGATTGACCCTACTGGAACTGTGCTGGAAACACACCAGACAATGTATTGGCTCAAGCAATTTTTAGATGCTCACCTGAAAATGCTATTCAATTCCTTAAATATGTTGGGACCAACATTGACTGTAGAGCTAGATGCAAAATTCAAGTACAAATGGGAATATTCTGTGTTGCAAATGCTCCCATTAAGTCGTAACAAAGATTGAGTGGCTAGCCAGGAAACTTTAAACAGACTACTAGTGGCCACATATAAAAAGCCTTTTTTAAATAATTTTTTTGAGGACCAAGAGAAGTAGCCATTTTTGGTGCAGGTAAATAGAAAAAGCTTTAAAATGGCTCATAGTAGGAATTGACTGCCTGCTTGTCTCTTCCAAGCGAGTGCTGATGAAAATTAACACATGCAAAGACAATAGATAGGGACTCTTTTCCGATCTGGGCATGATGTCTTTCTATCTGTACTAGCACTCTGGATGCAAGTACAACTGGTTATCCTTGCTGCATTAAGGTTGCTCCAATTTCTTTCTCACATCAACTACAGGGCGCTTTCATTATTTATGATATAGTATTTCAGATCTGGCCTTGCAATCACTAGTCATGTGATTTCAGTGAATGCTGCTTCTTGTTCATATCCCAGTACCACTACAATCCTTGGCCATGAGTTGCCATGATGGTTTACACTCCAGTAACAATTTGGACAAGAATTTTGCCAAATAGTTGATGAATCCAACAAATGGCTGTGCTGCTTTTACATTTTATGGAGCTGCATTGTTGCTACATCTTGCACCTGCTTGCGATTTCTGGAAAAACATTTTTCCTATCAGTGCACGCCCTACAAACTTGATGTCAGGCATCATTAATGACTGTTCTTTTCCCTGTCCAACCTCAGGTTGACTTGGCGTGCTGTCGAGCTGTCACCCTAGATTGGGAACATGGTCAGCAATGACTTCTTCCACTGTGCCTCTGTGTCCATAAACCAGCCAATCATCCACACAGGGTAGCAAGATCACTTAAGGGATTTATTTAGATTTTTCGGGTCAATGCATACTCTTATTTTTACAGGCTGTTTCATTGTTACTATGTGGCCAACCAGTCTGCAGAATCATCATTTCCTTGAAGACTCTTTTCTTTTCCAGCGTTTCTACCTTGTCTTTCAGGCTGACCGTAAAGGCAAGTGGAATTCTCCTCAGTAGACGCTGTATTGGTCTTACATTCTCGTCTAGTTTGAAATGATATTGTGTCAAATATCCTAACCCTCTGAACTCATCTTTATACTCATCTAGAATATGTTCCCACTCAATAGTTTAGTGAGCTACGGCACACTGTAAATCTCTTTTGGCCATGTTGAGGGTCACCAGTCCAACCTTTACACCTGGTCTGGCTGGGATGAGTGACATTTTCTTGCCATCTATGATCAGGAACTCAGGATCCATATTCATGTTACTATAATGGGCTCAGAGTTCTCTGTCATCGTAGCATGAGGGTTTCGCTTTTGTATCATCATATTGAGCCACTCTGAACAGGTCTGTAAAGGTTACAATGTTGCATTGCATACCAATGTTCATCTGTTATACAACACTAGGTTTTAGTCCAACAGGTTTATTTGGAAGCACTAGCTTTCAGAGCGCTGCTCCTTCATCAGGTGGTTGTGGAGTATCAGATCACGCTCACAGAACTTTTAGCCAAAAGAGTCCAGTGTCATGGAGATGTGATGCATTAAACAATCTTAGATTAAATCTAAAGGGCAGAATGGCCTACTCCTGCACCTATTGTCTTTCATCTTGTACAGTGAAATATGCTGGCTTCTGTTCTTTGATGTGTAAATCCCAAAACTTCTTTTAAATTACATTCTCATGATAGCTCAGCTTTTCTAACAACAGATGTGAAGTCTGCCTGTGTCCCAGTGTTGAGTCAGACTGACAAGCCCTGCTTTACAGAGTTTTACATGGAGTCATGCAATTTTTGAGCAAAATAAAATGCAATTCTGCAAAAACAAATTCACCCCATAAACTTATATGTGTGCACATACAGGAGTGGCACAGTGAGTGTGTGCATTTGGGTGAGTGTACGTGATAGTGTGTGCAGATATGTGTGTATATGACTTGGAGATGCTGGTGCTGGACTGGGGTGTACAAAGTTAAAAATCACACAATACCAGGTGATAGTCCAACAGGTTTATTTGGAAGCACTAGCTTTCGGAGCGCTGCTCCTTCATCAGGTCTGTGTAAGCTTGTATGTATGAATGCGATGGGGTATGTGTCTATGAGTGGGTGTGTGTGAGAGTGCGGGGTGCGTATGTCTGTGCATATGAGAGAGAGATTGCTTATGAAAGAGGGTCTGCGTGGGTGTGTGAGTATGTAGGATTGTGTGTGTATGTGTGTGTGTGTGAGAGAGAGAGAGTGAATCGTGCAGTGGGGTCACTTGTAGTGTGACAGAACCTATGAACCTTGTACAAACACACTGCCGTTCCGACATGTGCACACATATAAGTTTATGGGGTGAATTTGTTTTTGCAGAATTACACTTTAGTTTGCTCAAAAACTGTATGACTCCATGTAAAACTCTGTAAAGCAGGGCTTGTCAGTCTGACTCAACATTGGGACACAGGCAGACTTCACATCTGTTGTTAGAAAAGCTGAGCTATCATGAGAATGCAATTTAAAAGAAGTTCTTGGATTTACATATTAAAGAACAGAAACCAACATATCCCATTTTAAAAGATGAAAGATTTAATCTAAAATTGTTTAATGTATCACATCTCCATGACACTGGACTCCTTTGGCTATAAATTCTGTGAGCGTGATCTTATTCTCCACAACCGCCTGATGAAGGAGCAGCGCTCCGAAAGCTAGTGCTTCCAAATAAACCTATTGGACTACCACCTGGTGTTGTGTGATTTTTAACTTTGTCCACCCCAGTCCAACATTGGCATCTCCATGTGATGTTTATCTGACATTTGACGTTGACCTGAAGTTCTCCATCTGCAGTCTGCATACCACCAGTCACAAACCATTTCTTATTCGCCAACTTACCTGAACCAACTGTTGTATAATGCAAACTATTTCAATATTTTACAGTGAAGACACTGCTTTCCCCATGCTGGACACACCTTCTTCTGTTTCCTGCAGTACGTGTATCCTGCCCTCTGTCTATGATTGTTCGGTCCTTTGTACCTGGTTGATCTGTCAGTTTAATGCAAGACCTGGTCTGCCCTGCCATGAATATGCTCTCGCTGTTGAGTCATATCTTTGGTATTTCTGGTACAGTTCAATTGCTCTCTGGAGTGTATGTTTGTCTTCTTTCAGGAGGCAGGTTTTAACTTTTGGATCACTTCTTCCTAGGGCAATCCTGCCTTTAATTTAGCTCATCCTTTAACTGCACAAATTCATAGGTTTCTGCAAGCTGGGTTAATGACATTACATATCGATCAATGGATTCTTTATTCACTTTGGTCTCAAGTATTCAATACATAGCATTCATACATAATGTTCACTGCAGTCCAAAGCATGCCTTCAGGGCTTTAAAATTTCTACCATGTGTTTTATCTGTTCTTCTGTTCTGCTCTGATCTTGGGTGGAATATCTCAACAGTAATAAAAGGATAACAACGTGCAGTTGTTCTGGATTGTTCAAAAATCTGTGGCTATTGAATAATTCTGCAATTGCTCCCAGTTTTATATCCCCAGCAACTTGAACAGAAGCTGATAGGGGGAAAAAAGTACAGTCAATTTATTGTAAGCCGTGTTTTCAATGATGGTCTTTCTTTTCCAGTGGGAATTCACAGCTCTGCATCTGTGCTTTTGATTTCAGCTCTGGACATTCACTTCAGTGCCTCACCTGACATCATATTTCAAGTGTACAATGGTGCAGTGTGTACAACAGGAGGACTTTATTGAAGTCATGTTAAAAATGTATGTCTACAGGGGATGTGTCTCATGGTAGAGGTCACATGGCTATGGCAGACTTGGACAGACATTTCTAGATGATTGTCTATCAGTCTAAAACCTGCCTCCTTACCGTCTCCACCTTAATTCAGTTATGGACATGAATGGCCCTGATTGACCTTTCCTCCCCACCACATTTTGAGGCCATTAAGTTGCCAATTAAGGACCATGTAAAGAGCTCATGTCACCTCTGCTTGGATTAACACAACTTCAGAGAACTGACCACCATGTGGTGTGCACAATAGATGAGATTGTGCAGTCCACTTGTCATCTTGGGGTGAAGGGGGAGGGCCCTATGTCCCTCAGTCAAAGTCAATCAGTGCTTGATTGAGGCATGAACATCAGGTAGGGGTTTGGGGCTGTCAACCAACTCATTTGCTCTTGCTTTCAACCTTCTTCCACTCCTGCCTTCCAACTTTTCACAGCTCTGCCCATGACATCCATCCCATGATAGGTCTCTCCCACCATAGGCATTACTTTTGTCTTGGTTTCACACACATCTGAGGGAAGTCCTGCCTTATCATTGCTGTCACTGACCACAAACAGTTCTGACCTCTTATTGGTCAGCAGTTCTCACTAAGTAGGACCACTGTCACCTGGTGTCTTAATTCCAGGAGAAGGTTTACGGGTGACCTTACCACTGCCTGATGGGTTTGGGGTTCAGTGGGTCCTGCCTGGAAGATATAGAATAGGCATGTGTCGGTCTCTCCAGCTGGCAGGCAAGATATTAGATGCCACAATGAGATTCCATTCTGTGAGTCAGTTCTGGTCAGATACCATCATTGACTCTGATGAGACTTCTGTAAGCAAGAACTCATTTCCTAAGATTTAACATAAGAACATTCTTTCACTTATCCAGTTGTGAAGAAAAGATTACAGTTATAACAATAATTATGAAATAATGAAATACTGAGAAATACCTGTGATTGCTGCTTCTGTTGTGATATCTCGCTGGCTGCTTGATTTGAAAATTAAGGAATTTGCATATTAGCTAATCAGGTGAAAAAAAAATTGCAATTGAACCTATCAGGTGCAAGAAATCTGTCTCAAAGTCAAATTAACAACTTTACCCATCTGTAACCTGTGATATTGTCTGTTGTCCATAATGAATACTGGAAGTTACATCGCGTAACATAAAAATATCATTCAGCCACTCATTTACAGCAACTGAATAAAATCACTCAGACTGTGATCATGGTGTGTTATTCCTGGCAACACCTTTCTAGGTTTCTAACAAGGTTGAACACACCATCCTGCTCTAACACCTCCCCCCCTCCATGGAGATCCCTGGCTTACTTCCACTCATACCCGACACAGTCAAAAACAAATATCTCAAGCTGGGGCTTCTTTCCCCACTCCCAATTAAACAACAGTCTCACACATCCACTCAGGATCCTTCCCTAACAATCATCTTGCCCTCACTTCTGCGCTGTACCATTGCCACTTAAACTGCACACATGGGCTTTCTTACATATCAGTGTTGATGACACCCTTCTCTCTCTCAATTAAGGTTCTCTAACTTCCATTCCCTGCCCCTTTGGAGCAGACTGCTTGTCTGTAATATCATCTTGATAATCAGAAGTCACCTCCAACATATAGGGTGGCAGGGTGGCTCAGTGGTTAGCACTGCTGCCTCACAGCACCAGGTATCCTGGTTTGATTCCAGCTTCGGATGACTGTGTAGAGTTTGCACATTCTCCCCCTGTCTGCGTGGGTTTCCTCCAGGTGCTCCAGTTTCCTCCCACAGTCCAAAGATGTGCATTGGTGAATTGGTTAGGTGAATTGGCCATGCTAAATTGCCCATAGTGATCAGGGATGTGTACGCCAGGTGCCTTAGTCAGGGATAAATGCAGAGTAGTAGGGTCTGGGTGGGATACTCTTTGGAGGGCCGGTGTGGACTTGTTGGGCCTAATAACCTGCTTCCACACTACAGGGATTCTATAAAGAAACCACACTAACCCTTGCCACTGACGCCATCCACTGCTTGACTAATATCTTCGTGCTTTACAACTATTTGCAGATTCAGACCCCATACCCTTTCCTTCAGAAAGAACACATAATTGTACCTGAAGAAATACAACCCATCTCTGGCCATCAGCTTCTGAAATCCTTGAAACATGGATCAAATCTTTCTTAGGTAGTCTCTGACTATAAATTCTGAAATTTTCTTCCAGCATTGAGAATGGGATTGTAGAGCCCCCTACAGTGTGGGAGCAGGCCACTTGGCCAATCGAATCCACACTACCCTACTGAAGAGCATCCCACCAAGATCCACCCTATCCCTGTAACCTTACATTTCCCATGGCTAATCCACCTAGCCTGCACACCCTTGGACACTATGGGCCATTTAGTATGGTCAATGCACACCTCTTTGGACTGTGGGAGGAAACCAGAGCACCCAGAGGAAACCCATGCAGATGCAGGGAAGAAGTGCAAACTCCCCACAGACAGTCACCCGAGGTTGGAATCGAACCTGTGTTCCTGGCATTATGAGGCAGCAGTGCGAACCACTGAGCCAATGTGCTCCTTTGAGTGAACAGAAACAGGCATCAGGTGAAGGGAGGGAGGGAGCAGAGAAGTTTCATTGCAGCAAGCCAGAAACTGAGGTTGAATTCCTTCTGGCCCCAGTGGGATCCTTTTGACATTAGTTTCTCCATTTTCCAACTGTAGTCAGACAGTTTCAGAGGCTGTTAGATATGCATAAGACATAATGAAGAGGAGGAATTAAAAGATTGGAGATTGGGTAGGGTGAGATCAGGTATTGGAAGCCAGTGATGTAGAGGATGGAGACTGGCGATGGAGGAAAGGAGCACTGGAGATCAGAGACAGGGTTGAGAGGTGGTGTGAAAAGCAATCGATCAGTATCAGAGACGAGAGACCAGAGATGTGCGGCATGTGTAAACTCAGCAGTCAGTAGCTGAGCTGGGTGCCAGAGATCAGAAGCTAGAGTAATCGGAAGCTGGGGAGAAGGGGCTTAAATTGGAGCAATTGTTGATGAGATCTGAGGCCTCAAGGTGGGATAGGAAGGTCTAAGAAAGTTTGGAAAGGTCAGACAGTAGATTCGGATCAAAAGAGATTGTTGAGGTAGGTACAGTAAATGCAGCAGGTATGGTGGGTGCAGCAGGTACAGTGGGTGCAGCAGGTACAGTGGGTGCAGCAGGTACAGTAAAATGTATCAGGTACAGTAAATGTAGTAGACACAATGAATGCAGCAGGTACAGTAAACGTAGCAAGGATAGTAAATGCATCAGGTACAGTAAATGCATCAGGTACAGTAAATGCATCAGGTACAGCGAATGTTGTAGATACAGTATATGCAGCAGGTACAGTGAGTGCAGCAGGTACAGTGAATGCAGCAGGTACAGCAAATGCAGCAGATACAGTAGATGTTGCAGGTACACAGGATGTAGCAGATACACAGGATACAGCAGGTACAGTGGATGGAAAGGCTGTCAATGGAGAGGCCTGCAATCCTCCCCTGCCTTCAGTTGCTGTTTCTCCAAGGTCCATGTAGCCTGGCTGGCCAGAATTAAGCTTGAAATTGAGGATCAATAAATTGTCCACCCCCCTTCCCCTACTTCGACCACACACCCCCACCCCGCCCCCCCCCACCCCTCCTGGGGGCACTGTGTCTGCCTGTCCCTCAACCACTTCCATTCAAACTGGAAATTGCCAGGTTGTGCAGTGGTCCACGATTCAAATCTTTAACACTTCAACCTCCCCAAACTCGATCATCTGTTCGGGTTAAAATTTGCCACCATGTCTTTTGCATTCACATGTATGTTTCTAAGCTTTACAGCAGCAATATCACTGCTTTGGTAATACAGAGACCAAGTTTCTAATCCCACTACAGAATTTAAATTCAACTCAACAAATCTGGAACTGAAAGTGAGTTTTAGTCACGGCAGCTTTTGGAGCTATCATTAATTGTTGTAAAAATCCATCTGATTCACTAATATCCTTTGGGGAAGGAAATCTGCTGGCCTTGTGTGGTCTGGCCAACATGTTACTCACCGTGATGTCTGTGCCTCTTAATACCCTCTGAATTGCCTGAGCAAGCTACACAGCTCAAGGGCAACTGAAAATTGTCGACAAATGCACTCATCCCATCAATGATTTTTTAAACTTTAGTCATCATGTGAATGTATTGAGTAACAATATAACCAACAATGTCACCCAGCCTCCTTACTACAGACCATTCCTCAAAAACAAGGAAGATAATAAATGTGTGTCGAATCTCCCTATTGGAAAGGCACTGACAGGTCAGTCTTCAGAATCTGACACGCTCTGGACTTGAGATGAAAGAATGTTTCTTTGTTTTTCTTGTTAAGCCCCACTCCCAGCTCCACATCATCCACCATGCACCCAACAGAGGAGGCTAGGCGATCAACCTCCTACCACAGTTGTTCTTTTGTCAGTCTCCCCAGAAAGGGAGACGCCTGGTCACCTGACCTTTTCTCCATCAATCATTCATGAACAGACCTGTCATCAAAGCCAGCTACCTCTTTATCCACATCCCCCTCTACCCCCATCCTGGGACATGAAGTCATAGAGTCGTACTCATATAGTACGGAAACAAACCCTTCGGGCCAACCAGTCCATGCCAAACATAATCCCAAACTAAACTAGTCCCTCCTGCCTGCTCCTGGCTCATATGGCTCCAAACCTTTCCTATTCATGTCTTTTAAACTTTGCAATTATACCCACATCCACCACGTCCTCAGGAAGTTTATTCCACACGTGAACCACCCTCTGCGTAAAACATTTGCCTCTGCATCCTGCTCTCTTCAATTTGAATAGGAGCCAGTGTGGATTAATGAAACAATTAACCCTCACAATCTCAGTTTGAAATCAGCTTGAACTACAATTAACTGGCTTGTCTAGTTTTCAGTCGTAGTGTTAATTCATTAGCCTGCAGTTCTTTTTATTTAAAAGTTTTATTTAAAAGAAATCAAAGCATTGCTTAGGGCAGGGTTAGACTATCTGGCCTATATCCGCCACCAATAACATTTTACAACACTGGAAACTCATTGAAAATCACAAAGTGCATTCCTTGTTGTAAACCTGTACCTCACTGGAATGATTTACATTTACTGTGAAGAGAATTGAGCAGATGGTAAGCCATGCTATTGATTTCTTATCACCTGTTTTGTGTTGCCATCCAAGTCGAATTTCACCCCTTTTTCTGTCAAATCTGCACCGTCCAGCAAAATAGTAACTATAAGATATTCTGCAGAGCAGAGAGTTATCCAACAAAAAACCTTTTGCTTTGCCTTCCAAGTCTTTAGCCTTGTTCCTGTGATCTCCAGAAGCCTTCCGTACTATAGGGATCTAGGAACAAACTTTTGTATGAAGGTTCTTCAGGAAGCACAACGCTGGTGATCGACTACAAAGTTAGGCAGAGAGAGCCATAACCACCACATAACTAATCCTGAATGTAAGATAGGAACAGGCCACTTTGAACAAGCTAAGAATGTCCCAGGGCAGCACAATATGGGCGGCACAATGGCTCAGTGGTTAGCACTGCAGCCTCACAGTACCAGGGATCTGGGTTTGATTCCTGCCTCGGTCGACTGTCTCTGTGGAGTTTGCACGTTCTCCTCATGTCTCTGTGGGTTTCCTCTGGGTGCTCCAGTTTCCTACCACAGTCCAAAGATGTGCAGGTCAGGTGGATTGGCCATGCAAAATTGCCGGTAGTGTTAGGTGCGGTAGTCAGAGGGAAATGGGTCTGGATGGGCAATTCTTCAGAGGGTCGATTGGGCTGAAGGACCAGTTTCCACACTGTAGAGAATTGAGTCTAAAGTAGAAACAGATGCTTAACGGATCTCTATCCCTTCTTCCACTTCACCATACCTCGAAGAAATTTTCCAGCAACATTCAGATTGATAGTAGACTTTGTCATCAACTTGGTTTTGCTTTGGCATGTTTTGTGTTATAGAAGTAAAAGAAAGAAATAGGTGTACCATTTAATATTTCTTGCATCAGGAGCCCCCTTGTGGTGTGAATAGTAGAGCAGTGTCACATAATGTAATTTAATATTAATGCAGCTTCGTAACACCCAACTTAAATTAAGACAATGCAAAACCTATTGCAATATTCAGTGAATGAAGACTAGAAACTTAGCAGGCAGTTTCTGTTATAATATCTTGGTAAGTATAGAATCCTACTGATAATACAGTTTTTAACATTTTTACTTTAAAATTTATACTCTGCTACCAAATGCTTCAGTTTATAAAGTTTAGGGAGTACCTACTCGAACAATGTACATAGTTTCAAGCATTACATTTATGTGTGATTGTAACCATCGTTTATATTGTGTAAGATTAAATCAGTTTTGTGTCAAACACGAGCAAGACTGATCACAAAATCCAATTTCCAATCTATTTTGGATCCCTTGAATAAAGACTTCTCTTTTGGTAAGCAAGGTTACTGAAAATGAGCCAAACTGGGACATTAATAATATGTACTGCCACTTCTTTTGGTAATGCTAAATAATTAGTTGTATCTTAAGCCAGCCTTAAGGGGTTGTGACGGACTGATGGTGTTATCATTAGACTATTAATGTATAAGGCCCAAGTAATGTTATGGGGACTTGGGATCAAATCAAATTCAACAAAAATCTGGAATTATGAGTCTGAAAGAACTGTTGGGGAAAAACCCCATCAGGCTTACTAATGTCCTTTAGGGAAAGAAACTGCTGTCCTCACCTGGTCTGGCCTACATGCGACTCCAGACCCACAGCAATATGGTTGACTTCAAACTACTTCTGGGCAATTAGAGAAAGGTAATTAATGCTGGCCTGACCAGCAATGCCCTAACCCTGTCAATGAATAAAAAAATGTCACTGGTGGAAAGAAACTTGGAGCCAATGCCACTGTTACCTTCAGCTTCCTCACAATGTGAGTTCAAGGACCTGCAACTTCAACGCAAAATTCTTCACTTAGGAATGACGAATGGAGCTCTTCTTTAATTTTCTCATTTCTGTCACAATACATTTCTGATTGCTTGCTGGATAAAGCTGTTGCTAAACCTATGGAATGTTTTATTTCTAAATGCTTCTTTGATAATAAAATCTTTAGTGGTTTTCTTTGATGTAGGAGACACTTAAGTACTGGTATATTTGTTGTTAAGTTGTTCAGTTTCTAGAACAGTGTCAGTCATTGACCGATCTAAATCTTGGAAATCAAATAAAGTGTGTTATTTAGAGGTTTGTTTTCTTTGGTTCTCAATAGCTCTAGAGCCTAATCACTCATTCCGATGGCACCAATCCTGAGGGGACACAACAACAAGCTTCTTGCTTCATGCGATAATTAATTTCCAGTCACACACAAGTGCTCCTGACTTGTGCTTTTCAGATGGTGGATGGGCATTCAGGAGAAAGGAGGTGAGTTGCTCGTCACAGAATTTCTATCCTCTGACTTGCTGTTGTAGCCACAGCATTTAAATGGCAGTTTCAGTTCAGTTTCTGGTCAATGCTAACCCCCAGGATGTTGGTAGTAGGAGTTTCAATGGTAACCTCCTGAGGTTGATTATAGGGGAATCAGCTCTGGTAATGCTATCGAATATGAAGCAGTAATGGTTCAATTCTCTTTTGTTGGAGGTGGTCATTGTGTGGCCTGAATGTTACTTGCCATTTATCAGCTCAAACCTGGATTTTGACCAGTTCTTGCTGCTTATGGGCATGGATTGTTTCAGTATCTGAGGAAAAGGAAACGGTACTGAACATTGTGCAATCATCAGCAAACATTCCCAGTTCTGAGCCTATGATGGCATGGAGATCATTGATGAAGCAGCTGAAGATGGTTTGGCCCAGGACTCTAACCTGAACAAGTCTCGTAGTCATACCCATGCACTGAGATGATTGGCCTCCAACAACCATTTTCCTTTCTGTTCGGTATAACTTCAGGCAGTGGAGTGTTTTCACCCACTTATCATTCATTCTAGTTTTGCTAGGACTCTTTAACGCCACATTCAATCAAACACAGTCTTGATATCAAAGGCAGTCGCCCTTCCTTCTGTGTTTGAGTTCAGCCCTTTTGTCTATGTTTGGAGCAATGTTGTAATGAGGCCCTCATAGAACATGAACTGAACTTCAGTGAGTGGTTTATTGTTGAGTAATTGTAGCTTGATGTCAACTGACACCTTCCATCACTTTCCTGACGATCAATAACAGATTGAGGAAGCAGTAACTTGTTTTCTTACCATTCACTCATTTTGTACCCACTTGATGTTCATAGCATCTCTGCCTTTTTGCACTTTGCCACCTCATTCAATTGACAACAGACAACAAGTGAGGGAGTAGGCCATTCTGCCCTTTGAGCCTGCACCATCATTCATTATGATCAGGCTGATCATCCTCAATCAGTATCCTGTCCCTGCCTTATCTCCACAACCCTTGATTCCACTATCTTTAAGAACTCTATCCAACTCTTTCTTAAACGAATCCAGAGACTGGGCCTCCACTGCCTTTTGGGGCAGAGTATTCCACACACCCATTACTCTCTGGGTGAAGGAGGTTCTCCTCATCTCTGTCCTAAATGGCCTACCCCTTAATTTTAAGCTGTGTCCTCTGGTTCGGGACTCACTCATCAGCAGAAACATGTTTCCTGCCTCCAGAGTGTCCAATCCTTTAATAATCTTATATGTCTCAATCAGATCCCCTCTCAGTCTTCTAAACTCAATGGTATACAAGCCAAGTCGCTCCAATTTTTCAACATAAGATAGTCCCGCCATTCCAGGAATTGACCTCGTGAACCTACGCTGCACTCCTTCAATAGCCAGAATGTCTTTCCTCAAATTTGGAGACCAGAACTGCACACAATATTCCAGGTGCGGTCTCACCAGGGCCCTGTACAGCTGCAGAAAAACCTCTTTGCTTCTATACTCAATCCCTCTTGTTATGAAGGCCAGCATGCTATTAGCTTTCTTCATTATCTGCTGTACCTGCATGCTTGTCTTCATTGACTGGTGTACAAGTACACCCAGATCTCTTTGTACTGCCCCTTTACCTAACTTGACTCCATTTAGGTAGTAATTTGCCTTCCTGTTCTTGCCACCAAAGTGGATAACCATACATTTATCCACATTATACTGCATCTGCCATGCATCTGACCACTCACCTAACCTGTCCAGGTCACCCTGTAACCTCCTAACATCCTCCTCACATTTCACCCTGCCACCCAGCTTAGTATCAGCAGCAAATTTGCTCATGTTACTATTAATACCATCAGCTATATCATTAATATATATTGTAAAAAGCTACGGTCCCAGCACTGATCCCTGCAGTACCCCACTGGTCACCGCCTGCCATTCCGAAAGGGAGCTGTTTATCACTACTTTTTGTTTCCTGTCAGCCAAACAACTTTCAATCCAAGTCAGTACTTTGCCCCCAATATCATGCACCCTAATTTTGCTCGCTCACCTCCTATGTGGGACTTTATCAAAGGCTTTCTGAAAGTCACTACACTACATCAGGTGTACTACATCCACTGGATCTCCCTTGTCCATCTTCAGAGTTACATCCTCAAAAAATTCCAGAAGATTAGTCAAACATGATTTCCCCTTCATAAATCCATGCTGACTCTGACCTATCCTGTTACTGCTATCCAGATGTGTCGTAATTTCATCCTTTATAATTGACTCCAGCATCGTTCCCACCACTGAGGTCAGACTAACTGGTCTATAATTTCCTGCTTTCTCTCGCTCCTTTCTTAAAAAATGGTACAACATTACCCACCCTTCAATCCGCATGAACTGGTCCTGAATCTATCGAACTTTGGAAAATAATCACCAACGCATCAATGATTTCTAGAGCCACCTCCTTCAGTACCCTGGGATTCAGAATATCAAGGTTTGATGTCTTGCTCAACTGATGCAAAGCTCATTACAGTTGTCAGCAGTGGTTAGTTGAGGGAGTGGGCACGTTACCTTATAGCACCATCTAACATCAAAGTCATACTTCCAACATATGCCAGTAACAAATGTGTCAAGCACACTCCATGTGCTTTAGCCAACTGGCCATGTCCCAAAGTCTAAGATGAGTTGTCACCAATTGTTCCAAGTGGGATTGATTTCAATCAGTGGGTGTTGCTACTGTCAGTCAAGGGAAGCATCCGATCTTAGTTCAGGGGCTTGAACACAGTCAGTCAGCTGCTTGGGGTGGTCAGGGTCAAGGTCAGAGGTTCTGTGTTGCTGCAGTCAGTCCTGCAGCTCCAACGCAATTGGTCCAGGAATTCACAGTAAGTCAGCCCAGGAGCTGCACAGAGAGCAGTCAGGGCATCAATCGGGGTTGTCCTTCCAAGTCAGTCGGGTTATTCCACCTCCCCTGATACTTTAAGGAACCAGTGCACATGCACCAAAAGTCATTCTGACCCTCAGTGCTTCCCAGGGTCCTACCATTTTTCAGGTACTCCTTTGCCTTTGGCACCTTTTTCTTTTGGACAACTTGGAATTTACACTTCATTTGCCAACTATATGTCCCTTATGTAATTTTTAAAAAAAATTCTTGTAATTTCTTGCAATCCTCCACAATACTGACAATGCCTTCCAATTTAATGTCATTTTGAGGGCTGATCCACTTATTAATGTCAGGCAACAGGGCAACTAACTTAAGTTCCAAAAAGACACATATACAGAAATAGGATAATTGACCATATTTTCTATTAATATTGATTCAGGGGTCAGGATTGGCTAGGACACTGGGAGAATTAATTTTCTCATTTTCAAATCATACAACAGGCCACAAACCTTATTGAAGAAAATACCCAAGAGGTCTTTTTTTTTACAGAATACTGTCAGTAGGAATCTAAGTAATAACAATAATTTGTTTTTATATAGCACCTTTGATGTCCCACAAATTTCACAAGAGCACTTTCAGACAAAACTGAACTCCTTACACATTTAGCAACAATTGGCAGGTAATGAAAAGCTTGATCAGCGAGGTACGTTTTAAGGAGCACCCTAAATGAGGAAGAAACATTGAAAGGTGGACAGGTTTAGGAAGGGAATTTCAGAGTCTGGGGCCCGGGCACCTAGGAGCTCAGGCACCAGTCGTGCAGCAAGGAAACCGAGGATACTTAAGACAGCAAACTTACAAGAATGAAACTGTCTCAGAGGATGGTAGGACTGGAGGCAAGAGGAAAGGGCAGGGCCTGGAGAAATTTGAAAATGAGGAAGAGGACTTTAAAACTGCAGGCATTGCTTAACCAGGAGACAAGTAGTTCAGTGAACACAGAGCCGATGAACCAATGGGACCAAGCATGAAGAAGTACACAGGCAGTAGTGTTTTAGGTGACTTCAAGCAGGTGGAATATACCTGAGGGAGGCTAGCCAGCTGTGTGTAGACTAGTCAAGTAACAAAAAGCCATGAGTGAGGGCTTCAGCAGGAGATGAGCTGGTGTAGGAATTGGGTCAGGCATTATTACAGAGGTGAATGTAGGACAAAAACAATTAGAAGTGCTGTAGATAGTCTGGCAAAATGACATTAATGTATCCTATCAGACAGAAACACATTGCCAAGAGTTTCGAAAGAAATAATAAGGAATAGTCTTGGAGCTGCTGCCATTCTACTGTTGCAACTTCACTTGAAATGCAGTGGAAACTCTTGCTGCACATGTGAAGGGCATAATTAACACTAGGTTTTCATAGGAGATAATACGGGAAGCTGAATCAAAAGAATTTATTTAACATTATCAGAATTCAAATTTACCTTCACCCACTAAATGACTTATTTCCTATCTCCCACATTTGGGCTAACTAACTCTGAAATTACAATCCTGCTTGACCTGAAAGGGGCTTTTGACACCCACAGTAGAATTGTCACTGACAATCAGCCTTGGCTGATCAGCTACATGAAATCCACACCTGAATTTCCTGGTGGGTGTAGCACCAAACCATAATGGCAAATTTGTAAACATTTGTCTTCATTTCCAACCATTCAGAACATAGAGTCATAGAGATGTACAGCACGGAAACAGACCCTTCTGTCCAACTTGTCCACCCCAACCCAATCTAGTCCCACCTGCCAGCACCCGGCCCATATCCCTCCAAACCCTTCCTATTCATAAACCCATCCAAATGCCTCTCAAATGTTGCAGTTGTACCAGCCTCCTCCACATCCTCTGGCAGCTCATCCCATACATCTGCATTCTTATTTTATGATTGTTTTGTACAGCCAGCATTTATTGGCTATCCCTAATTGTCTTTGTGAATTTTGATTCTTGTTTGGTACACTAGATGGAATTGAATTTAAATACATGGTTGATATTAGAATAAATGAAATGTTAAACTGATAATCATCAGAGTGGTGAATTTTCTTGCATTTTAAATTTCATTCGTGAATGGGTGACAAGGAGGGAAGTGAATACATCAAACTGTATTTCTTTCCTTGTCTTACATTGTAATATGTTGTTACTACTGCTGCACATGGCAATTGCAATTCCTGGCATTAATGTGGTAAATACAAATAGAAGTACTAACTAAAGAGGCAAAACATTAAAGGTAAAAAGGTTAAGTTGCTTTGATGCTGCCAAATCATAAGGCTGCTCTCTCGTTAGAGATGATGGTGGCTGAATTGGAAGGTCTCTGCACCTCAGTTAAAAAACACCCAACACCAGCTTATAGTCCAACGGGTTTACACAGCAGCGCAAGCTCTCAAAGTACTGCTCCTTCACCGGGTAGCAGCACTCCAAAAGCTAGTGCTTCCAAATAAACCAGTTAGATTATAACCTGGTGTTGTGTGATCTTTAACTTTGTCCACCCCAGTGCAATACTGGCACTTGCTCATCATTTACATCTCAGATGAGGGGAGAGGTTGCGAAGAAAAGGCCTTTATGGCGACCTCAGCCAGTGTAGGAGTTGAGCCCACACTGGTGACATCCCACTACCTCCCAAACCCAGTGTCCAGCCAATTAACCTTTTTGCTTTACAAATGCAGAATGTCCTCGACTGTCTCTTTGTTTTTCATTATGAACTCCCTGCAACGATTTCAGCAACACATGAGCAACAATTACCTACATGTATGTTTTTGTGGGAGAGTTAAGTTTTCATGTAGGAACAAAAATTCATGGGAGATGATGAATTTAATGGGAAACACCATCTCTTTCAATACTTACCAGTCAATTTCCCAAAGCATAGCCCTTGGGCTGTCAAGAGGACATGCACCTTTTGGGTCAAGCAGGATTATAATTTGAGAGATAGTTGGACCAAATGTGGAAGAAGGAACATTTAAGGGGTGAGACAGGGATAAAGAAGAGGGAAGCAGGGTGAAGAAAAGGAAATGGACAGGTAAAGGGTAAAGTTAAGGACAGATAGTAGAATGACCAAGAGTCATGATGGAGGGGAGGGAATGAACAATAAAGGGGTGATGGCAGTGGGGGAGGTGGTAGTGGGAGAGAAAAGTAAAGAGAGGGTAATAGAGAGGAAAGTGGAAGGGAAAAGGAGGAGACGAGAGAAGAGTGGGGAGGATGGAACAGGAGCATGCAAAAGGAGGAGGGACAACAAACATCTTGGGTGCGATTTTCATAGTGGGAAGGGAGTGCTCAGGGGAACCGGATTATTCTCCTCAGGCTGGGAGGGGGAGAGAATTACCATCAGGTTGAACGGTGGGCTACAACAGGGGTACAACCTGTGTCACCAGTAATTAAATTCATCATTAAAGTGAGGATTTAAAAATGATTAATCAGGTTGGTTGATGAAGAACAAAACATTCAGAGATAATGGGAGATTCAGTTGTATACAGAACAGAAACAGAAAATGAGCTCTAAATTTTCACTGAATAGCATTTAGGGACATTTTCCTCAAATATTTTGCACTCCAGAAAGAAAAAAAAAAGGTATCCAAGATATGATCTTTAGCTGAAATGCCAGTTTATGTCACATTTAGGTAATATGCCATCCTGATAAAGGCTTCACAGCCAGTAATCAGTCTAATGGCCTAAAGTCTTTACCAACAATAGATTCTCATGTAAAATGGCTGCTAACATGATTAAAGAGTTTGCACAGCATTTTGGTGGCTCACAATTTAACTCATCCTCTCATTGAACAGTGATCAGCTGTTTGGCAGTGAACATGTCTTTCATGTAGATTTCAAGTGCTTCTTTATGGGCGGCACGGTGGCACAGTGGTTAGCACCGCTGCCTCACAGCACCAGAGACACGGGTCAATTCCCACCTCAGGCAACTGTCTATGTGGAGTTTGCACATTCTCCCTGTGTCTGCATGGGTTTCCTCTGGGTGCTCCGGTTTCCTCCCACAGTCCAAAAAACAATGTGCAAGTTAAGTGAATTGGTCATGCTAAATTGCCTGTAGTGTTAGGTGTAGAGGAATGGGTCTGGGTGGGTTGCTCTTCGGAGGGTTGGTGCAGACTTGTTGGGCCGAAGGGCCTGTTTCCACACTGTAAAGTAATCAAATACTCTCACCGACTGTGGGAGCTGTGAAAAAGGGACTCTTATCACATCAGGATAATTTCTGAGAAACTCTATCAAGTCTTTACCAGCACAGAAGCAACATTTACAGGTATTAGAGAAATTCTCTGAGAAACTCAACTGAGTAAGTATGTGCTCAGCTAACCTATCTTATTGCCCTCCTTATAGAAATCTTAAACTTCAATGTATCACTGTAAGCAGCATTAAATCAAGCACAGAATAGGTACTAAGGGACTATACACACATGATAAATTTATATCTGTATACATTTATGGTATGGGGTAATTTCAAACTTTGGGTTGAAATGTTTATGTTGTGGGTGGCTCTAGTTTATACATTCTGACTAATTGGACAGTAATGGTTTGCAAGTTTCAGTGTAATGTAGAGTTTCTAGAGAATTGTTCTTCTAAGTAATTTCTGTGCTTCTCCAAAGCTGTTACATTCTTCCTAAAATGTGGTGCCTGGGACTGCCTGCTATATTTTAACTGGGGCTGAAATAGATAAATTCAACATAACCTGACGAAGAGTTAGATAAGACTCAAAACTCTCTTTTTCTCTCTCCACAGATGCTGCCAGGCCTGCTAACTTTCTTCAGTATTATTTGTGTTTGTTTCAATATAACTTCCTTGCTTTTGTTCCATTAAAATAAAGCCACAAATACCTAAAGCCTTGTTAAATGCATTCTTAATTTGTCTTGCCACATTAATGACGTAAGCATTTAAACACCCAGATCTGTCTGCTCTGTCACCTATCACTCTGTCAATCCTATTGAAGCATGCAGGATCCTGAGAGGGTGTGATAGGGTAGATGCTGTAAAGGCACTTGTAAAGTTCATCATTAGGTATCCTTTACATTCTGATCATAATTTATATCAGGGTAAACACTTCTTGAATATTTCCTACAAATCAGGAAATTGTTATAACGAAGAAGGTTGGACTTTTGTATTTATTCACTCATAGGATGTGGACATCATTGGTTAAGCCACCTTTGTTTCCTCATCCCCAACTATCCTTGATAAGGTGGCGAGTTGCTTTCTTGCTCTGCTGCATGCCACCATTAACAGATACACCAATTGAGCTGTTAGCAAGGGAGCTCCAGGGTTTAGACCCAGTGTCAGTGTCAGTGAAGGAACGGTGAAATATTTCCAAGTCAGGATGGAGTGTAGTTTCAGGAGCTTGCAGTTGCTAATGCCCCGAATGATCTTCAGTCCTTATCCTTCCAGGTGGGAGAGATCACAGGTGTGGAAGCTTCTTTTGGAGGAGCTGTGGTGAGTTCCTGCAATGCAGGCTGTGGATGACACACACTGCAACTCTGTGCACTGGGATCAAACAGAGTGAAGGTTGAAGTTATTAGATGGGATGCCAAAAATATCTTCCTTCCTGAGTATTTTTGGAGCTGCATTCATTCAGGCAAGTGGGGAGTATTCCATCACACTCCTGACTTATGCCTTGTAGATGATGGACAGGCTTGGGGAGTCAGGAGGCGAGTTACTCGGTGCAGTATTCCTTGCTTCTGACCTGATGTAGGAGCCACAGTAATAATATGGCAAGTCCAGTTTCTGGTCAATGGTAACTTCAAGGGTGTTGAGGGTGAGGGGATTCTAGGATGTTATTGCCACTGAAGGCCAAGAGGCTGTGGCTGAATTCTCACTTGTTGGACATGGTTATTTCCTGTCCTTTTAGTGGTCTGAATAATATTTGTCATTATCAACTCAAGCCTGGATATTGTCCAGGTATTTTTGCATAAGGACATGGACTGCTTCAGTATCTGAGGAGCTGTGATCAGTGCTGAACTTTGAGCAACCCCATTTATGATCTTATGCTAAAGGGCAGGATGAAGTACTTGAAGATGGCTGGCCTCTGACACTACCCTGAGGAACTCCTGCAGTGATGTCTTGGGACTGTAATGATTGAGTTAAAACAAACCACAACTATCTTCCTTTTTGCTACATAGGAGTCGAATCAGCTGAGGGCTTTCTCCCCTATTCCCATCAATTGTAGTTTACTAGGGCTCCTCGATACTGCACTCAGTCAAATGTTGGATCGATATCAAGGGGCTGTTACTCTTCTAGGTTCAGCTGCTCAGTGCATATTTGAGCCAATGTTGCAATCAGACCAGGAGCTGACTGGCCCTGGCAGGACCCAAAGTGAGTGTCAATGAGCAGGTTACTGTTCAGCAAGTGCCATTTTATAGCACTATGGATGACCTCTTCGATCACTTTACAGAAGATTGACAGTAAACTGATAAGGCAGTAATTGGCTGGGTTGGGTTTGTTCAGTTTTAAATAGACAGGTCATATCTAGGTAATTTTTCACATTATCAGATAAATTGCAGTTCTGTAGCTGTTGAAACAACTTAGCTAGGACTGCAACAAGTTCAGGAGAAAGTGAGGACTGCAGATGCTGGATGCTACTCCTACTGTCTCAGACACGAACCCTTTCAAGCCCTGATACTACAGATGCTGCAAAGACTATGGGTTCTGACAATATTCCAGGAATAGTCTGAATACTTATGCTGCTTGAACTTGCTGCAGAGTCAAAAAGTGTAGTGCTGGAAAAGCACAGCAGGTCAGGCAGCATCCGAGGAGCAGGAGAGTCGATATAGGGCTTATGTCTGAAACGTCGATTCTCCTGCTCCGCGGATCCTGCCTGACCTGCTGTGCTTTTCCAGCACTACACGTTTTGACTCTGCAGCAGGTTCAAGCAGCATAAGTATTCAGACTATTCCTGGAATATTGTCAGAACCCATAGTCTTTGCAGCATCTGTAGGGCTTGAAAGGGTTCGTGTCTGAGACAGTAGGAATAACATTTCCCACTGTGATAATGCAAGAGATCATAGGAGAGAGAAAGAGAGATCAAAGAGAGAATCAGCATGGCTCCAGTCACAGTGGTCATACCTATGTAAAGCTGTACCTAGTTTCACAGTTGACTTTTTTAGGTATGCCTGGTGCTGCTGCTGGCATGCCCTTCTGCACTTTTCATTGAACTAGAGTCGATCCATCGGTTTGATGGTAATGATTAAGTGAGTAATTTGCCAGGCCATGAGGTTACCAATTGTCATTGAAGATTTCCTGCTCTTACTAATGATCCATGGCACTGAATATATATACCCAGTTTTGAGTTGCTAGGTCTGTCTGAAATCAATCCTTTAGCACGGTATTACAACACAATAGAGGGGTATGTGAGTACAGGGCTTTGTTTCCCCAAGGATTGTGCTAGTAATAGTCATGGATAGATGTGTTTACAACAGGTAATTTGATGATAATAAGGTCAAGTAGGGCTTTTCCCTCTTTTTGTTTCCCTCACCATCTGCTGCAGACCTGCTCTAGTAGCTGTGTCCTTTTGGACTTGGCCAGCTCAATTAATAGTGGTGAGACTGAGTCAGGTCTTGTAATGGACACTTAAGTCCTATTCCAGAGTATATCTATGCTCTTGATTCCTTTAGTGTTTCTTCCAAATGGTGTTCAAAAAGGAGACGTACAAATTCACCAGCTGAGGGGGTCTGGTTGGTGTTAATCAACAGGAGATTTTTTGAACTTGATGTTTTGACACTTTATGAGGTCTGGAGTCAGTGTCAAGTACTTTATTTTGTGCTTTTATGCAATACTTCTACCACACCTTGAAATTCCAGACCGGTCTTTCTCTGGGCTATGGGTGTCTGCACGTACACTATCCCTGAAGCTGCTTATTCCTTATCTTTCAGAAAGGCTTTTCAACTGCTTAAGGACACTCCATGATATATACCTGAATATTGAAGCTGTCAAATAAAGCTTTCTGGTTGTGTGTCAGGCACCTCTCTTTTCACATGCTTACTCAAGACTGTTAGCTTTGCTCTTACTGATGTCACAGTCAGTTACATCATCATGATTTACATGACTCTCATTATGTCACATTCCCACCAATTTTCTTTCCATTCGGTTACATTATTCCTGTCATATACTTTCATTTATTCAGATATTATTTGTAATCACACTAGGATCACTCTGTACCTTCCCCGAAGTTATAATCACAACCTAATTTAAGTCTACTGTCTTGACTCAAATAAGTTCATTGCTTTACTGTTCCTCTGGAATGTCCCTTTCGGCATTCTGACAGTATAATATTTAGTGATATGTTTGGCAGATGACTCTGGCTTCTAACATCCTGTCCTTAAACCAAACCTTCTACCCAGCTTTCAGATTGACAAAGTGTTCCCCTGGTGCCTGGGTGGCACCACCTCTCCTGGTTTTAATTGTGGCTTTTCTCTAACTGTTTTGCCTTTTCATGGTCTTGACAGGTTAATATTTGGCTCAAGGGTGTGTTCTCAATTCCACTGGCAAGTAGTCATTATTCAATTAGCTGGTCTGTAACTGCATGAAGTTAGTTTCACTTTGGATTCTTCTGCCCACACTAGTGACCTCACAGTCTTGATGACTCTTTCTGCCTCTCTGATTGACTTCAAATGGAGCAGAGAACTTGACAGCTTGGGATGTCTGCTTCCAAAGATCTTTATGAAATCCTTGATCATGATTTGAGGTCCACTGTCTGATACCTGGCTTCTTCCCTGCCAGTGGCCTGATCACGGAGGTTTCTGTGGTTTAATGAAATTTTGCCACTTCAATTGATCTTGAATTTTGGTTGACCAGGACTAATTATGGCTCTGCTTTAAAACTGAACAAATCCATTTCTAAACTTCCCTATGGCCATTCAGAAAATGTGATGAAACATTGGCTCTGTTGACACTTGACTTTTTCTGGCTCATGTTTGGAAGGTAATCCTGGATGTCTTTCAGAATATTTGAGCACAAAACTGATTGTTGATCTCTTGTTCCACATTTCCTAATACCTAGATGTCCCCCTTTTCCATCACAATTCTACATTTGAAACACCAATAAATCTTGCACTATTTTCAAGGTTTGTTTTTGGTACCTTTTTGCACTTAGAGTCATAGAGATGTACAGCACAGAAACAGACCCTTCCACCTAACCCATCCATGCCGACCAGGTATCCCAACCTAATCTAGTCCCACCTGCCAGCATATCGCTCCAAACCCTTCCTATTCATATACCCAACCAAATGCCTTGTAAATGTTGCAATTGAACCAGCCTCTGGCAGCTCATTCCAAACACATACTACCATCTGCGTGGAAACGTTGCCCCTTAAATCTCTTTTCTATCTTTCCCCTCTCACCCATAACCTACGCCCTCTAGTTCTGGACTCCCCCACCCCAGGGAAAAGGCTTTATCTACTTATCCTATCTATACCCGTCATGATTTTGTAAACCTCTATAAGGTCACCCCTCAGCCTTCGACACTCCAAGGAAAACAGCCCCAGCCTGTTAAGCCTCTCCCTATAGCTCAAATCCTCCAGCCCTGGCAACATTCTTGTAAATCTTTTCTGAACTCTTTCAAGTTTCACAACATCCTTCCAATTGGAAGGAGACCAGAATTGCACACAATATTCCAAAAGTGGCCTAACCAATGTCCTGTACAGCCGTCACATGACCTCTCAACTCCTGTACTCAATAGTCTGGCCAATAAAGGAAAGCATACAAAACTCCGCCTTCACTATCCTTTCTACCTGCGACTCCACTTTCAAGGAGCTATGAACCTGTACTCCAAGGTCTCTTTGTTCCACAACACTCCCTAGGACCTTACCATTAAGTGTATAAGTCCTGCTAAGATTTGCTTCCCAAATTGCAGCACCTTGCATTTATCGGAATTAAACTCCATCTGCCACTTCTCAGCTCATTGGCCCATCTGATCAAGATCCCATTGTAATCTGAGGTAACCCTCTTCACTGTCCACCATACCTCCAATTTTGGTGTAATCGGCAAACTTACTAACTATACCTTTTATGCTCACATCCAAATCGTTTATATAAATGATGGAAAGAAGTGGACCCAGCACCGATTCTTGTGGCATTCCACTGGTCACACTTCTGCTGGACTGTATTTTGAGTCACCCTTACAGACGGAGTTGTCTGACTTTTGTGTACTCCTTAGCAGATTTTTAAGGTGCATTAATTTGTCTGAGATTCCCCTCAGTGGCCAGGTTATAGCTGTCAGATTCTATGTCTGTAAGAATTAGATTTTCTTGCTGGCTCCAACCACTAGCTACCTTTGAGAATGCATCAATCCTCATTCTATTCCACTGACACAACTCGCTAACTTAAGCTGAAATCTTTGTATGCACAGAGGCATTTTTGAGATTTATTTCGATTCTGATAGTATTATTGATGGTTTGTGGTCCATCTTTACTCAGGATTTTAATTAATGAGGTAGTTTGTGAAACTTTTACATCCCTATTTAACTGTTAATGCTTCCTTCCCTGGAGTTATGTGCCTCTGTTCAGACCTTGTCAAAGCTCTTGACATAAAATAGGCCAGTTTTCATGTTCCATTGGTTTACACTTGAATAACCTTGGCTCCTAGTCCTTTGGACAGTGCATGTGCAACCATTAGAATGAATAAGGCTGGATTGTAATGGGTTGAAACATCAGTAGAAATTAAACGACTCTTCACTTCTTTCACGGGCAGCATGGTGGCTCAGTGGTTAGCACTGCTGCCTCATAGCACCAAGGTCCCAGGCTCGATTCCAGCCTCGGGTGACTGTGTGGAGCTTGCGCATTCTCCCTGTGTGCAGGTCAGGTGAGTTGGTCATGCTAAATTGCTCATAGTGTTAGGGGCATTAGTCAGAGGGAA
Organism: Hemiscyllium ocellatum; assembly: GCF_020745735.1. Classification (NCBI taxonomy): domain Eukaryota; kingdom Metazoa; phylum Chordata; class Chondrichthyes; order Orectolobiformes; family Hemiscylliidae; genus Hemiscyllium; species Hemiscyllium ocellatum. The sequence continues at coordinate 35,066,239 of NC_083405.1, forward strand.
ATGGGTCTGGGTGGGTTACTCTTCGGAGGGTCGGTGTGGACTGGATGGGCTGAAGGGCCTGTTTCCGTACTGTAGGGAATCCAATCTAATCCAAAAAAAGCTGCTATCAGTTCCTGCCACCAAGCAGGCCAATGTTCAAAAGCTCTCTTACAGTTGACTATGACTAAGACTCGTTAAGTTGGGAATAAACCCTTCCCAGTTGATTCACCATGCTTAAGAAATACTATAAATCATTTAGATACTTTAGCACTGGAAATGCATTAAAGACGCTTGTCTTTCTTGGATTTAACACAATGCCATGCTCTTTGAAATGTAATCAACATTCTGCAGAACTGGCATGTCTCATTTAGTGCAAGACCAATGTATTGTCGTGACTTAACATATTGTGGACCCTCAAGTGGTGTTCATTTTACCATGTACTAGGGTAATAACAATACACAAATCTGGACCAGAAATTGGCCATTCAGTCCTTCACGCTTGCTCTGCCATTTAACAAAATCATGGCTGATCTGTTTGCATTCTGAATTCCCAATTCCCATCTATTCTCAGTAATCTTTGATTCACTTGTCTAGTAAGAATCTATCCACTTCCACCCTAAAAATATTCAATGAACCCTGCTGCCACCATTTTCTGAAGCAGCCTGTTTTGAAAGGCAAAAGGTTCCTTGCTTCTTTCCCAGGATTCTGGTGCAGTAGAACTTCCAAATGCGCGATGTTTGAAGCAATTCTGTCCAAATAGTGCAACGGATATGGTCTGCAATATTCACTCTTGGTCTAGGAGTATCCACCAGTTTTGGGAAAAACCTGTTGCCAATTTTGCCCAATTATTGACAATAGGTGAAATTGGTTGGTTTGTCTTATTTGATCCTTTATTAAACTGAATGAGATCCATACACAATTTCACATCTCCACTTGTCTTAGAACAGTTGCTAGCCCTGAACACCACCCTGTTGGTTCTGACACTGGCAACGACTCTATTTGCAATTATGCTGTTGAACGGAGTCTATGCGTTTTCCTTCAAGGGATGAAGGAACTTTCCTGGGACTGTACATGCATCTGGGTTTAGCATCTTGCAAAGTAATTTCATATTCCTGCTTCAAATTACATGAATTTTTGAATATAAATTTTGAAATTTTCTTTCTTTAGCAATATTTTAATCAAATTGTCTCCTCTCTTCATTGAGAAGACACCAGAAGTGGTTGAGCCTGGTGTAATTATACAATATTTAAAAGACATCCAGATGGGTACATGAAAAGGAAGGGTTAAAAGGGATACGCACCAACTGCTGGCAAATGGGTCTAGATTAATTTAGGTTCCATGGATGAGCTGGACTGAAGATTCTGTTTCGCTGCTTTACATCTCTATGACTGGATGCAGTTCTGTGCAACAATGAGGCCGACGGATTCCTTAGTATACAGATAATGCTTCACAGACATTTCATCTTCTGTCACTAAGGTTCATTGTAATTTGTCCACCAATATGAAGATCTGCACTTTCTGCACCTTGGAGGTTTACGCTCGCTGACTTCAATCATAAATGAATTGAAACAGATGATCCTGTGTCAAGCATAATGTCTGATATAAAAATAACCTTGTATCTTTAAGGTAATGATCAGTTGACTTTTTGACCTCACCCAAGAATGTTGCCTTCAAATTTTGTTCTGTATCTCAAAGTTCTTGAACTTTCATATTGTTGCATGATTTCTACTTCTCCAGAAATTTTCCTTTAGCAGGATCTTTTCTTTGTTTTTGTGACAAAGGTTCTGTAAACTTATAAAATTTTCCAAAGTGCCTCAACTGGTCACATTTGCAATGCTCAGATCTGCTTGTTGGACATTTGTTGCACTTGTGACTCTGGTTAGAGCCACATCTTCTCCTAAGATCATTGCTAACGTTTCTTCCTGCTCTTATCATGCTTTGGCAGGCTTTTTAAAGGGTGCTGTGTAATCATGGGGTCTCCCAGCTAGACATTGGCAGAAAAATCCCTAAGCACTGACCAATTTTGAGCCCTGATCTCTGCCTGCATAGCCAATTGGATTGTCTGTTCCAACATTAAATTCTCATTGGCTGAAAAAGTCTGGTTTTTTTTCATCCCTCACAGCAATTACTATATTGTCTGTAATTAATTTATTCTCCAAAGATCTGTACTTGCAATGTCCTACTAGACCATATAAATCCATTAAAAATATTCCTGAGGTTTCTATAGAAAGCCGAAGTTGCTGATTAAATCTCATTCAAATTTCATTCCTTACCTTTGGAATCTTTTCCTTTTCCAGCTTTATTCCCAAAGTCTTCTGAGGTCTTGACCAGTCCTGGTAAACTTTCCTTTTCAGCTATATCCCTGGACTCTGTTTTAAAGCCGGACGTTGGTTCTGTAAGTTTACTGCCACTATGTCTTACTCATAGTGAAAAACACCAGGTGAAAATAATTTTATTGAATGCCACCATCAGAACAGACACCCCTGCAGCCAATGAACCAGTGACAAGCAAAGCCCAGAGCAAGCAATGCTTACATGAGAAAGATTAAAGAGAGCCACTATGTTTTATTGGTGCTTCAAATCAGTACTGTTAATAAAACATCGAGATACCAATTTGGAGTTCTGGAACTCTGAGTGTCTGGACATAAACTGTCCTCAGGACTGCTTCCTCTCTCTCTAAAGTAAGGCTGCTCAACTCCTTAAGTACCATGACATTCCTGTATTTATATCTATACATAGTAGGTTATCTCTAATCCACCTTTACATTGCAAAAGAGCTCTCTCTTCACATGTCCTTTCTAGACTGGTGTCTTCTCTTACTGATGTGAGAGTCATGTGATCAGTTACATCATCATGGTTAATGATGCTGACCTTGCAGAAGTTCTCCTCCTCTCTCCACAAGAATCTCAGTGAGTCTCTCTCTCTCTCACTGCAGCCCCCAGGTCACTGTCCTCATGACCTGTCCTACCTGCCAATCCCCCTTCCCACCTATCCGCTCTACCCTCCCCTCTGACCTATCACCTCCATCCCCAACCCCATTCACCTATTGTACTCTTTGCTACCTTCTCCCCACCACCACCCCCACCCCCACCCCCACCCCGACATCCCCCCACCCCCTCCCATTTATCTCTCCACCTTGGACGCTTCCTGCCTCTATTCTAGATGAAGGTCGATTTTCCTGCTCCTCGGATGCTGCCTGACCTGCTGTGCTTTTCCAGCACCACTCTGATCTAAACTCTGGTTTCCAGCATCTGCAGTCCTCACGTTTGCCTAACATGAAATGATACCATGTACTATCAGGCAAATTCCTCCCGGATGTATACTAACGTGCCACCATCTCTGATGGGCATATCCTGCCAGTGGGGAGAACATAACCAGAGCTGAAAATGTGTTGCTGGTTAAAGCACAGCAGGTCAGGCAGCATCCAAGGAATAGGAAATTCGACGTTTCGGGCCGGAGCCCTTCATCAGGAATGAGGAGAGGGTGCCAGGCAGGCTAAGATAAAAGGTAGGGAGGAGTGACTTGGGGGAGGGGCGATGGAGATGTGATAGGTGGAAGGAGGTCAAGGTGAGGGTGATAGGCCGGAGTGGGGTGGGGTCGGAGAGGTCAGGAAGAAGATTGCAGGTTAGGAGGGCGGTGCTGAGTTGAGGGAACCGACTGAGACAAGGTGGGGGGAGGGGAAATGAGGAAATTGGAGAAATCTGAGTTCATCCCTTGTGGTTGGAGGGTTCCCAGGCGGAAGATGAGGCGCTCTTCCTCCAACCGTCATGTTGTTATGTTCTGGCGATGGAGGAGTCCAAGGACCTGCATGTCTTCGGTGGAGTGGGAGGGAGAGTTAAAGTGTTGAGCCATGGGGTGGTTGGGTTGGTTGGTCCGGGCGTCCCTGAGGTGTTCCCTGAAGCGTTCTGCAAGTAGGCGGCCCGTCTCCCCAATATAGAGGAGGCCACATCGGGTGCAGCGGATGCAATAGATGATGTGTGTGGAGGTGCAGGTGAATTTGTGGCAGATATGGAAGGATCCCTTGGGGCCTTGGAGAGAAGTAAGGGAGGAGGCGTGGGCGCAAGTTTTGCATTTCCTGCGGTTGCAGGGGAAGGTGCCGGGAGTGGAGGTTGGGTTGGTGGGGGGTGTGGACCTGACGAGGGAGTCATGAAGGGAGTGGTCTTTGCAGAACGCTGTTTGGGGAGGGGAGGGAAATATATCCCTGGTGGTGGGTTCCGTTTGGAGTTGGTGGAAATGACAGCGGATGATACACTGTATAAGGAGGTTGGTGGGGTGGTAGGTGAGAACCAGTGGGGTTCTGTCTTGGTGGCAGTTGGAGGGGTGGGGCTCAAGGGCGGAGGAGCGGGAAGTGGAAGAGATGCGGTGGAGGGCATCGTCGATCACGTCTGGGGGGAATCTGCGGTCCTTGAAGAAGGAGGCCATCTGGGTTGTACGGTATTGGAACTGGTTCTCCTGAGAGCAGATGCAGCGGAGACGAAGGAATTGGGAATATGGGATGGAGTTTTTACAGGGGGCGGGGTGGGAGGAGGTGTAGTCCAGGTAGCTATGGGAGTCAGTCGGTTTATAGTAGATGTCTGTGTTGAGTCGGTCGCCCAAGATAGAAATGGAAAGGTCTAGGAAGGGGAGGGAGGAGTCTGAGACAGTCCAGGTGAATTTGAGGTCGGGATGGAAGGTGTTGGTAAAGTTGATGAACTGTTCAACCTCCTCGTGGGAGCACGAGGCAGCACCGATACAGTCATCGATGTAGCAGAGGAAAAGGTGGGGAGTGGTGCCAGTGTAGTTGCAGAAGATGGACTGTTCCACATATCCAACAAAGAGACAGGCATAGCTGGGGCCCATGCGGGTGCCCATGGCAACTCCTTTAGTTTGGAGGAAGTGGGAGGATTGGAAAGAGAAGTTATTCAGGGTGAGGACCAGTTCAGTCAGTCGAAGGAGGGTGTCAGTGGAAGGGTACTGGTTGGTGCAGCGGGAAAGGAAGAAGCGGAAGGCTTTGAGTCCTTCGTGATGGGGGATGGAGGTGTACAGGGACTGGATGTCCATTGTGAAGATAAGGCGCTGGGGACCGGGGAAGCGAAAATCATGGAGGAGGTGGAGGGCGTGGGTGGTGTCCCGAATGTAGGTGGGGAGTTCTTGGACTAAAGGGGACAGGACCATGTCGAGGTATGCAGAGATGAGTTCGGTGGGGCAGGAGCAGGCTGAGACAATGGGTCGGCCGGGGCAGTCAGGTTTGTGGATTTTGGGCAGGAGGTAGAAACAGGCGGTGCGGGGTTGTGGGACTATGAGGTTGGAGGTGGTGGATGGGAGATCCCCTGAGGTGATGAGGTTATGGATGGTCTGGGAGATGATGGTTTGGTGGTGGGAGGTGGGGTCATGGTGAAGGGATAGCCAGGGATGGCGAAGGTGGTGTCAAGAACTTTGTTACGTATGATCCCGTAGCTATGGTTTTGTAAGTCTCTGTGACAGCTCTGTCAATTTTGACAAGCCCCCACTCCTCCACAAAGAATTTTATAAGGCTGACAGAGTTGGTTTATCATTAAACCAAAACAAAGAACTGCAGATGCTGGAGATCTGAAACAAACCAGAAATTGCTGGAGAAACTCAGCAGGATCTATGAGAATAAAGTAGAGTTAATGTAGCGAGTCCAGGGACTGTGTTCTCATGAAGACTCACCAGACTCAAAAAGTTAAATCTGTTTTTTTGGTATAGCCGATCCACCTAACCTGCATATCTTTGAACTGTGGGAGGAAACCAGATCACACAGGGGAAACATGCAGAGACACAAGGGAATATGCAAACTCCATATGGGCAGTTGCCCAAGATTGGAATCAAACCAAAGTCTCTGGTGTTATGCTAACCACTGAGCCACCGTGCCAACCTTAGATTACCTTTTACCTTCAAGTATATTTAAGTGGCATTTATTGAACAATGACTGACTTTAAGCAATCAGTTTACAAAACTCTAAGAAGCTTCATTCTGAAGAAAGGTTATATCGGACTCAACATTAACTCTATGACTATCTCCACAGATGTTGCCAGACCTGTGAGTCTGTCCAGCACTTTCTGAGTTTATTCCAAGAAGGTGGCCTGGTGGACTTGGATTGAAATATCTGAACAATATGTTGCTTTATTTAATGTATATAAAGTCACCTTTAAACACCTTTCATTTTAAAGAAAATTGCATGTTGCCACATTGATGTCATGCCAACCTTGTGTATAATATCCAAAAGACTCTAAGTTTTGACTTGATTTTTGATCGTGCAGTTTGCTGTAACTCTCATGAATTTTGTATGGAAACAAATGATTTTGGAAGGTAAAAGTTGCATTGCATTTTTTTGTGGATTTCATACTGGTTATATTGCAGTTAAGTCACGCACAAACACCATTCCCAATGAACCTTTTTTTGGAGCAAGGTCCCAGTATTCATGTCTCTGATGGGTTTTTTCACATTTTTATATTTGTTCCTGTCAAATGTTACACATCAGGGTCAGAGTAGCCTCTGTACAATACTGGAATTGATTCATCAATTCCAATTGCTGCTGGCTACCTTGGTAGAGGATAGTTGATTCTGTATAACTGGGGCCTCATTAGTCTTTGTCAAAAACATAGCTGGCATACTAATTTTAAACGAGCTAGCACTTAGGCAAACGTACATGGAGAAAATAATGGAATCAATTAAAAGATGGAAGCAGTAAGTAAAGTCGTCTTTAAGGAAACAGAAAAACCTTTACAAGATGTTATATGTATCCTTTACACTGACAGTCGCTTTTATAATTCAACTTTTCTTCTGACAAATACCCAATATTCCATGTTTTTGATGAAACATTTAGTAAAGAATGAATTGATGTACTGGAGGTATTTTGGACTAAGCATCCAACTGACCTTCAGAATAGATCTATTAATGCTACTGATCATTTTTCATTTTATGAAGATGGCATTTCAAATGTTGCTAATACAGAAGAATGGCAAGTCACATTTACTGAGCGGGATCAGTGATATAGCGACCATCAGTCAAAGTGCCAGTTTAAAAAAGCCGGTTTATAAAAAAAAAGCCATGGGACATTTATTCAAATGTTGCAATTTTATAGGGGTGTTAGTGATGTGAGTGCTGGTGAGATTTGTGGCAGAATTGGACAAGAAATCCAGCAAGGTGCATTGTAACCTCGGGTCTATCTTGCTCTGTTTTTTTAAGCTTTTGTTGAATGGCGGGGGGAGTTTCTTGCTAGGCAGTAGTGAGTTGTCAATTAAGGAGGATGATAGTTTGTTAAACACCTTATTAATGGCTTAATAAATGAGTGAATTAATATTCAGCTTCCTGTCTTTCTAAACATGCAAACAAGCTAGACATTGAGAAATTTCAATATGTTAGTCAGAGGGATTATCTGGTGATTTCACTGGCTGTAGGGAGCTTCCATTTTACTCAAGCTAAACATGCCTCAGGGCAGGATCCAGGGGCATCAGCCTTATGTAGCCCTTGTCCATTAGCTTCTGACACTTGCTAGCCCCTCACGACCAGCACGGCATTTCTCTGATCCACATGCAGACCATGACGGAAGCACAGATTAGCAATGCAGGATGCACCGCAGCCAGCATTAGAAGACTCCAGCAAGGTTAGGGGCGGCACGGTGGCACATTAGGGGCGGCACGGTGGCACAGTGGTTAGCACTGCTGCCTCACAGCACCAGAGACCCGGGTTCAATTCCCACCTCAGGCGACTGACTGTGTGGAGTTTGCACATTCTCCCCGTGTCTGCGTGGGTTTCCTCCGGGTGCTCCGGTTTCCTCCCACAGTCCAAAGATGTGCGGGTCAGGTGAATTGGCCATGCTAAATTGTCCGTAGTGTTAGGTAAGGGGTAAATGTAGGGGTATGGGTGGGTTGCGCTTCGGCAGGTCGGTGTGGACTTGTTGGGCCAAAGGGCCTGTTTCCACACTGTAAGTAATCTAATCTAATCTAAAAAAGGTTAGGCTGTGCCTCAGGCTGCTCACATGCTGCCACCCTGCTCACTCACGCAGTGCTGACCTGCATGCCCACAACATGCATGCCTTACCTTGCCAAGCTGTGCCATGCCAGTTAGAGTGTTGGTATTTCAACCAAAACAAAAGGCTTTCAGCGTTGTCATACTGATGTGCTCTTTTACACAGACACACAAACAGGCTGCTGGTCATTGGGGATCATTCCTGGGTGGGGTGCCATCTAGCTGTATGGCACAGCGAGATGCTTATCTCATGCCCACAACAAATACCAGCTTCCCGTGGAGCAAGCACACAACAAACGTATTCAAACAAATGGCTATGTCAGAAGGTGGGTGATATGGGAGCATTAGACATAGGAGCAGAAGTAAACCATTCAGTCTGTGAGTCTGGTCCACCTTCAATGAGAACATGGTTTATCAAAGAATCCTTAACTTCACTTTCCGACCTTTTCCCCATACCCCTTGATTTTCCTCCTAATGCCTTTGAGTCTAAGATTCTCCCAAAACGTTAAACAGCCTGTCCGCATGTACCTTGTCAAGTTCCCTAAAAATCTAATATGTTTCAATAAGGTCTCTACTCATCCTTCTAAATTCCAATCAATGCAGGCCCAACCTCCTTAATGTGTCCTCATAAGACAATCCCTCCATATCCAAGATCAGACTAATGAACTTTCTCTGCTTCCAATGTCAGTGTATCTTTTCTTAGATAAGGGGTCCAAAACTGTTCAGAGCATTCTACGTGAGGTCTAACTAGTATCTGGTACAGTTTTAAGACTATACAAGGCCTCCTTACTTTTATGCTCCATTCTCGTCTGAATTAGGATAAAGGCTTAAACAAAGAAAAAATAAAGAGCAGATTCACAGAACATGGAACATAGAACATGACAGTGTAGTACAGGCCCTTCATCCCTTGATGTTGTGCCGGCCTGCGGAACCAAACTGAAGCCCATCTAACCTCACTATTCCATTCTTGTCCATATGCCTATCCAATAGCCATTTAAATGCCTTTAAAGTTGGTGAGTTTACTACTGTTGCAGGAAATGCATTCCACACCCCTACTACTCTCTGAATAAAGAAACCACCTCTAACATCTATCCTATATCTATCACCCTTCAATTTAAAGCTAAGTCCCCTCATGCTAACCATCACCATCCGAAGAAAAAGGCTCTCACTGTCCATCCTATCTAGCCCTCTGATTATCTTATTTGGCTCAATTAAGTCGCTTCTCAATCTTCTTGTCTCTAATGAAAACAGCCTCACTCCCTCAGCCTTTCCTTGTAAGTCCTTCCCTCCGTACCAGGCAACATCCTACTAAATCTCTGAACCCTTTCCAAAGCTTCCACATCCTTCCTATAATGCAGTGACCAGAACTGTATGCAATACTCCAAATATGGCTGCACCAGAGTTTTTTAGATTAGATTACTTACAGTGTGGAAATATGCCCTTCGGCCCAACAAGTCCACACCTACCCTCCAAAGAGCAACCCATCCAGACCCATTCCCCAACATTTACCCCTTCACTTAACACTACAGGCAATTTAGTATGGCTAATTCATCTAGCCTGCACATCCTTGGACTGTGGGAGGAAACTGGAGAACACCCGGAGGAAACCCACAGGGAGAATGTGCAAACTCCACTCAGACAGTTGCCTGAGGCGGGAATTGAACCTGGGTCCCTGCCACTGTGAGGCAGCAGTGCTAACCACTGTGCCACTGTGTTTTGTACAGCTGCAGCTTGATCTCATGGTTCCAAAACTCAATTCCTCTACCAATAAAAGCTAACACACCGTATGCCTTTTTAACAACTCTATCAACCTGGGTGGCAAATTTCAAGGACACCGAGATCTCTCTGCTCATCAACACTACCAAGAATCTTACCCTTTGCCCAGTACTCTGCATTCCTGTTATTCTTTCCAAAGTGAATCACCTCACACTTTTCCACATTAAACTCCATTTGCCACCTCTTAGCCCAACTCTGCAGCTTATCTATGTCTCTCTGTAATCTACAACAACCTTCGTTACTGTCCACAACCTCTATCAACCTTAGTGTCATCTGTAAATTTACTAACCCATCCTTCTATGCCCTCCTCCATGTCATCTATTAAAATGACAAACAACAGTGGCCCCAAAACAGATCCTTGTGGTACCCCACTAGTAACTGAACTCAAGGATGAATATTTCCCATCAACCACCACCCTCTGTCTTCTTTCAGCTGGCTAATTTCTGATCCAAATCGCTAAATCACACTCAATCACATGCCTCTGTATTTTGTGCAATTGTCGACCGTGGGGAACTTTATCAAATGGTTTACTGAAATCCATATACACCATATCAAGTGCTTTAGCCTCATCCACCTGTTTGGTCACCTTCTCAAAGAACTCAGTCAGATTTGTGAGGCACAATCTACCCTTCACAAAACCATGTTGACTATCACTAATCAACTTATTCCTTTCTAGATGATTATAAATCCCATCTCTAACAACCCTTTCCAACACTTTTCCCATAATCAAATTGAGGCTCATTGGTCTATAATTTCCAGGGTTGTGTCTGCTCCCCTTCTTGAACAAGGGTATAACATTTGCTAACCTCCAGTGTTCTGGCACTATTCCTGTAGACAATGATACATAGAGATCAAAGCCAAATGCTCAGCAATCTCCTCCCTGGCTTCCCAAAGAATCCTAGGATAAATCCCATCCAGCCCAGGGGACTTACCTATTTTTACACTTTCTAGAATTGCTAACACACCCTCCTTATGCACCCCAACCCCACTTAATGTAGTAGACTGTATCTCAGTATTCTCCTCGATTTCAATTAATCTAATGTATATACAGTCAAAGACTCCTACCGTGGTTCATTGGAAGTATACACAACATTTCCTTTATCCCAATTCTCAGTTTTCTATTAGCTAGCCAATCCTCTATCCATGCTAATAGCCTACTTCCACACCATGGGCTCTTATTTTATTAGATAGTCTTATGTGTCATATTTAATCAAATATTGTTTGGAAGCCCTATATCTGTATATCCACTGCTTCCCCTTTATCTATTCCACTTGTTACCTGCTTAAAGAATTCTAATAAATTTGTCAGTTGTGATTTCCCCTTCATGAAGCCAGCTGATTCTACTTAATTGTATTCTGTATTTCTAAACATTCTGCCATTACATCTTTTATAACAGACTAACATTTTCCTAATAACAGATGTTAAGCTGACTGGCCTACAGTGACCTACTTTTGGTCCCCTTCCCTTTTTGAATAAAGATTTTACAATTCTCTGACACTTTTCTAGAATCTAAGAATTCTTTGAAGATTACTACTAGTACATTCATTGCCCCGTAGCTACATCCTTTAATATCCTAGGATGCAACCCACCAGGTCTAGGGTTCTTACTGGCCTTTAACCTCATTAATTTTCTGAGTACTTTTTCTCCAATGATAGTTATTGTATTTATTTCCTCTCTCCTTTCAGTCCCTGGATTATTTAGCATTTTTGGAATGATATTAGCATCTTATTGAAGACTGATGCAAAGTATTGATTTAACTCTGCCATTTCATGGTCTCCCATTATTATGTCACCAGCTTCATTCTCTAAAAGGCCTATGTTCAGTTTGACCTCTCACTTCCTTTTTATAAATTTAAAGAAGCTCTTGCTCTCCATCTTGATACCTCTTGCAAGTTTATCCTCAAAATGTATCTTCTCTCTTTTTATATTGCTTCTAGTCATCTTCAGTTGTTGTTGTTTTAAAAAATTCCTAATCTTTGCCATATTGTACTTTTCTTTCTTTTTTGCTTTGCAATCCTCAACTTAGCTGAGCAACTTGAGTTGATTTATCTCCTTCTTAGAATCCTTCTTTCTCATTGGGAAATACCTTGCTGTGAGCAATGGGGCTGTTTTCTTAAATGTCTGGCATTGTACCTCAGCCATATTTGCTGCTAAACCCATTTCCCAGTTCAGTCTTGGCATCTCTGCCTTCATTTCTAAGTAGCTACCAATTTTATGTTTAGCACAGTTGTTTCCGACATAAATTTCTCTCTCTCAAAATGAAAGGTAAATTCTATCACATTATTGTCACTGTTTTCTCGGGAATATTTTACTCTGACATCATTTGCACATCATCAGATCCAAAGCTGACCTATCCCTGATGAAAAACGCAGTGCTATATTTCAAAAGTAATGAATCTGAGACCTTCTGGGAGTATGAGACAAACTATATGAACACAAGTTCTTTCCTTCTTGCATACGTTTAGCATTCTTCTCATTCATGCATATATTTAACCATTTTTAAAAGCATTTATCAATTCTGAGTTGTGACAGAGAATTCTACACTCTAAAGGTCTCTTGAATTCTTTTCATAGCCATACAGGCAATTAGGAAAGGGCAATAAATGCTGGCCCAATGCCCAAATTCGGTTCTTGAATAACTCAGGCATGTTTTGTTTGCCATTCATCAAGCGAAAATCCAATGACGAAATTTTGGCATTGAAGTTAGTTTGGGGAAGTGAAATCATATAAATTGGAGCCCACATACTCCGTTTTTTTGAGAACATGGTCAGTTTGTTTAAAAGTATGGCCCCTTTAAGGTTTGTTGGGTGGCGGGAGACATGTGGTAACTCAGAGTGACAACCTATGCATGACCTGCTTAGAGGGAACATTGATTGGGATATTATTCTTTTTGGTTTCATGTGATTAAAAAGATAGCAATCAGCTCTTGTCAGCTTGAAGAATTTCTGCAACTATTTAGTGCTTCCTTCACATTACCCGAATAGGTCGGACAGTTACTATGGTGTTGATCTTGCTTTAGAAAGGTTTGGGTTTTTGCCCATCGATTACTGATGGTTGAAGTTGTTGTTTCCCTTTGCACGTGGTCAAAGCTGAGCTGCAAATTTCTCTGGGACTTAAATAGAATAGACCTCTGTTTTTATCTTGCAATAGGCTTCCCAGAGGACTCGATAAGATTGGAGCATTAGAATTATTTATCGCAAATCTCTGGAAACTGTAAATCACTGCTTCAATAACACCACACTGTGAGGTCGTATGTGACTTCAGTGATAGTGTAAAACAAGTGATAGCAATTTGAGAGAGATATAAAACTAGTTTTCTAATCTCTATCACCTATTTCACACTGTTACACAAGGTCAAACTCTCAGCCTGTCCTTCTGAAAATATATTATCAATTTCAAAAGGGAACAGAAAGTAATGCCTTCTTTCCATCTTATGTGGGTCCCCAAGTGAGAAACTACAAAAGGAAAAGCAAGAGATTCTGCAGGATTCTCCTCGTTTCCAACTGTACAGAGCCCAAGGGTACATTAACACTCAGACTAATGAAGGTACATTCCCATAGCTCTCAGCTAATATGGAGTTCTTAGTAAGATTCACCACAACACAGAAAAATCGGTGTCACTCTATTAGTAACGCAATGTGAATGTTCCACATGTCTACTTCTTTATCATGTGTTGCTATATATCTCTGTTTTAATTCATCAGGAAGGGGAAGCTTTGCAAGGAATGTATGTTTGTGTGTAGGGGATTAGGTGTTTGTGGAACTGTGGGCATGCCTTGAATAATCTATGTCCAGTACACAGAGTTCAAGTTCTGTCAAAAGGCTGAGAACACTCCTGTAACATTTCAAATTGCAGAAAAAGACTGAATTTTTCAGGGCAGTGTCTTCAGCTTAATCGTCTCCGTAACTGGCTCGTCACAGACTTTTTCTTTTTGATGAGCACTCAACTCAGCCTACTTTATGCCAAGAGTGATACTTTGAATCCTTCATAACTCATTCGTAGAATCATAGAATCAAATGTTTGATGCACTTTTTTTCCACCTTGTTTATATTCGTTCTTGAGAATGGGTGTTGTTAGCTGAGCCAGCATTTATTTCCCATCCCTAATTGGCCTTGAAAGAATGTTGGGGGGGGGGGGGGGTTGCTGCCTCCTTGAACCACGACAAACCTTAGGGTGTAGCAAAACCCCCAATAATGTTGACCCAGTGACAATGACGGACCAATGATATATTTCCAAGTCAGGATGGGGTGTGGCTTGGAGGGAGAGTTGCTCCCACAAATCTGCTGGCCTTGTCCTTTAGCTGGGAGAAGTCACGCAAGTGGAAGGTGCTGCATAAGGAATTTAGATGTGCTACTACAGTGCATTTTGCATATGATATGCTGCTCTGGTGCATTGATGGTGAATGGAGTGAGTGCTATAATTAATTGAATCATAGAATTTCTATAGTGTGGAAACAGGCCATTTGGCCCAACAGGTCCACACCGACCCTCTGAAGAGTATCCCACTCAGACCCATTCTCCTACTCTATCACTTTTCATGCACCCAACCTACACATCCCTGAACACGCTGGGCAATTTAGCATGGCCCATCCACCTAACCCGCACATCTTTGGATAGTGGGAGGTAACCCATGCAGACAAGGGAGAACATGCAAACTCCACACAGACAGTCGCCTGAAGCTGTGAGGCAGCAGTGCTAACCACTGAGCCACCATGACAACCTGATTGGTTGGGGGCCAAACACTCAGATTGCTTTGTCATGGAGGTAAAAGTGTTTTTTGAGTGTCATTAGACCTGTACCCATCCAGGAAATTAGAGAGTATACCATCGATTTGCTGGCTTGTGCCTTATAGATGGTGGACATGCTTTGTGGAGACAGGAAGTGGGTTACTCACAACAGAATCTCTAGTGCTTTTATAGCCACTATATTTATGTGGCTTGTGCAGTTGCCTGGACTAAACCACTACAAAGTCAAAATAAATATATGAACTTGGATATAACACATGGCAATGAGGCAAGCACCAGAAAAAGAATTGGAAAACTCAGCCCTGTCAATTTTGCCAGGTCCTCCTTATTAACATCTGGGGGCTGGTGTCAAAATTGGGAGAGCTGTCAAACAGACTAATCAAGCAACAGTCTGATATAACAGAATGACACCCTACACGCAACATCCCAGATACTACCATCACCTTCACTGGCTATGAGTGCCAAAGGACAGACCCATCAGAGATCGCAGAATGGTATTACACTATCAGGATGGAGTTGCCATGTAAATCCTCAACATTGACCCTGGATCTCATGAACTACTCATGACATCAGGTCAAACCTTAACATGGGAAATATTTGTTGAATACGTGCCTGTGTGGGTTTCCTCCGGGTGCTCCCAATTTCCTGCAAAGATGTACAAGTTAGGTGAATTGGCCATACTAAATTGCCCAGAGAGTTCAGGGATGTGTAGGCTAGGTGCATTATTCAGGGGAAATGTAGGATGTTAGGGGAATGGGTTTGGATGGGATACTCTTCAGAAGGTCGATTTGGATTTGTTGGGCCAAAGGGATTCTATGAAACTCAGCAGGACTGGCAGCATCTGTGAAGAGAAGACAGTGTTAATATTTCGAGTCCAGTAACCCTACTGAAGAAGGATGAATGGTCACAAAATCTTGACTCTGTTTTCTCCTCACAGATATTTTCAGATCTGCTGAATTTCTCCAGCAATTACCATTTTTATTTGTTTTAATTTTGAGTTCAGAGCTTAACTTTTAATTACTTCTTTATATTTTCCATGATGCTCTCAATATTACTCTTAAAGAAACTGTGCTAATCTTGCTGATGGAGATTCTGAGCAATGCTAACAATGTACAAATATCGCATTGCTTACCTACATCCTCACATTTTGTTATTTGAATTGACACCAAGAAAGAAATAGTGCAATGATCACTGTAAAAATGTTATTGTTAACCTGCGTTTTGCAAATACATTTTCCTGCTATATCCTGATAGGAGACATAAGTATTTTAACATAGCAGTTTGACTGTACGGCAAAGGATATCAATGTAGATTCATTTGGCATTAGTTCAAAAAACTCAATGGGAGAGGTCAAAGGAATACCAAAGGAAATGGAAAGGTCATCTGATGCCACAAAGGTGAATTAAGTTTAAGCACATTGTCAGGAAAGCGCAGGAGCACTCTGCATTGCATCTGAACTTTCATACTGTAATTGACCTAAGAATGCTATATTGCTCACAATCATAATGAAATGTGGAAAATTATAAATTTTCAGCAGTGTTTTCCAGGATAGAGATATGAATAAAATGTAGAATCAATCCAAATCAGAACGCTTAAGATTCATATGGAAAAGAGCCATAATTTTGCAATGGTTTGAAAATAGCCTGTTCCTTTAAGTTCAATATGGCTGATTGTGGTTATCTCTCTCTAAGATATTATTCATTTTGCCTGTTCTTCTATTACATATCACCTACTAATGTCATAGGAGCCGATTTAATACCTTGGAACAGTTAAATTGGGTAGTCGCTCTTAGCAAGTTTCTACTGTTGTAGTAAAGCGAGTTAAGAAATTACACTTCTCTAAGATTTGTGAGTGCCTTTCATGGATAACTTTCTTATTTATAAAAGGTCAACATTTTATAAAAATATGAACCAAAGTATATAAGATACTTAACTCACTTTTTGAGACCATTGATAATTTGCTTCATGATCTAAAGCATGTGATCTGAAATGGACGTGCCTATGTTCTGCTAACGTCTGTGTGTAATGCAAAGGGTCATGGGTAATTTTAAATCTTAGCCCAAACTACTTAATGAGTAACCTTTCAAATCACTGGCATTTATTTCCTTCTCATTTGGGCAATACAGTTTGACCATCCAACCAACCAATCTCTCCAGAACCTGGCAACATTTCCAGGTTCACATCATTAAATGGTATGTCCAGTCCCTGAGTGTGAATGCCCCCTGGAAATCGGCATTTGTTACACATTGGAGAGGGAATTTAAACCACTGAGTGGGTCTCTGGCAGTGCATATTCCTGTTGATGTTTGGACTTGGCAGAAGGTCATAGTTCCACGGAGCAGCAGTGAGAAAATACATTTTAAGATCTTCTATTCATGGTATGTTAAAATTACTTATTATCTGCATACTGGAGATATATCCCTGAAAAGGAGGCAAGAATAGGCATTAGAGGGTATCAGCTCTTACAGAACAGGTTCTCCAGTTTCTCTCACTCTTCCCAGCACTCCAGAAACTGACCCAAGTTGGGCACTAGGAAAAGGAAACCAATCAACTGTGAAGAAATGAAGTTTTACTTCAGCTGAAACAGATTACACTATATTTAATATTTCAGTCAATGCTTTTTGGGGGCATGTTGCATTCTTGGGAAGTACACGGCATGATAATCAACAATATGAGATTGTACTTGAAAGGATGTCATTACAATATTAGATTTTCTGCCAATGCTGTTGGTTGAGTTGTGCTAAATTCTGTCCATTAAGGATAACTGTTATGAGGTGCATAGCTTACCATAAGGAAAGTTGCAATTACCTTGGCTATTGTTTTCCTCTACTGTCCAAACACCCTTATTTGATTAACTTCAAATAAATTTCCACTGGTCTCAAAAAACACTAAGTATTAATAATAACGATGTAAGCAATTTTGCCTTTTTCTAAAGGATTCGCATTAGAAGCAAATTATAGAGCCTTACAATCCCAGACCAGACCCTAAATTATGTTAACATCTGGCTAAAGACCAGTAACTATTATTTTAAAGTAGGCAAAATCTGAGATCCAAGGGATTTACTATGAGAATAAAACCACAATATTGAACAATTTGATTGATTAAACAAAAATGAATGTTAGAATTAGAACAGCAATTTTATCTCCAATACATGTGTAAATCTTTCTAAAACACAGAATTAAATGTGATAAATATGGATAATAGGCTGTGATCAGACATACCATGGGATAAGGACTTTATGGTGCAGTAGTACTGTGGCAGTTTGGATTCAAGTTCTATTTATTCCGAGTTGTGTCATAAGAGGTCTAAACAGGTTGATTTAAAAAAAAATCAACCTGCTTTCCATATCAAGAAGAAAATGTGATCAAGACATTTGGAAGGGTCAGGTAGGTGTACTGATTTGAGATGTGCATGCTCCTTCTGACAATTTGACTTCACATCTGCTCATTTCTGCTGAGGTATCTTGATCCTGAATGAGCCTTCTCCATTTTATTTTGTCAAAAGCCAGAGTCTTCCATATGTTGACCTCTTCAGGGATATTGTAAGGACACCTCCAAAGTGTTGCTGCTCTCTCCCTGGGAGTCTCCTATCACAATCTGACTTGAGTGTTTATTTCAGGAGACAAGTCGCTGAATGAACTATTGTAACCAGGTGTGCTGCTTTTGAGTGATTAACTTCTCAACGATGGAAAAATTAGCTTGGAAAATGAACTGCTGTTGGACTTTTTTGCTACTGGATTTGGAACATTTTGCAAAGACACTGTTGAGTAAAGGGTTAATTAAATCTTTACTCTAAGAATAGCTACTGAGCACATACAAAATGAGCTTTGTCAGAGTGATGTCAGGTCACTTGGAACTACAGTCTGTGTTTGAGATCCACAGGAATGTCCCCTTTAACCATGTATTACAGATAGCTATGATAATGAATCTTGTTAATGTTCATTCAGATGAGTATAGATCTCATGACAGGCACTGCTAGTGGTATTTCTCTATTGCTGTGAAATGCTTAATGAAGGTCATCAAAGACTTTGAAGGATGACGTAGAGGTGCTGGTGTTGGACTGGGGTGGACAAAGTTAAAAATCACACAACATCAGGTTATAATCCAACAGATTTAATTGAAAGTTCAAGCTTTCGGACCACTGCTCCTTAATCAGGTATCTAATGGGGCAGGATCATTGAATACAGAATATACTATTAATTCTATGTCCTATGATCCTGCCCTCAGTAGCTACCTGACAAAGGAACAGCACATGAGAATTCCTAGAAGCATGGCATTCCAACTGGAACTCTATCAACAAACATATTGAGTTAGACCCCATCTATCACCCCCTTAGAAAAGGAACCAGAAGTGATTTCACCACAGGAAATAACATCACCATGGGAAATTACATCACCAACCCAAAGAAACCCAAACATATAAATAGAAAGCAGGAATTTTGCCTGAAGCCTACTGAGGGTGTTACCTAGTGAGGTAACAAAACGTCTGGAAATGAACCTTCCAGCTCAGCGAGCAAACCTACATCCAGAACCTCAACCTGAGCTACAAATCTTCTCAAAACTTGCTAAGGTTGTGATGAATCTTGTCACCTACTTCTGTCTTCATCAAGAGGAGGCTCTCAAAATATGGAAGAAGGTTTATGTTTTTAAGATTTCAACATCAGTCTTCATTGATGACTGGAGGTATGTTTCTGTATCTTTAATGAGGCCCGCTTTCTAATCAGCTTTAAAGTCAACAATGGAAATTGTAATGGCCATTTATTCTGTGCCATTATGACTTAAAGGAAATGTTGTGATATCTGTTGTTTAAATCACATGGGTTCCAGTGTGAAAATTACACCTCAACAAGAACCCAGTGCAACACAAAAGCAATGAAGATGCAAATGTGGTAGATTCATTGAGTCAACAACACACTGAAATGTTTTATTAGACTAATTTTCATAGCCTTTTACAACACAATCAGTTATTGTTTATTGTTGAACATTTGTTTTCACTAATTTTGCAATAAAGCTGATTGATCTCATCAAGAAATGTAGAGAGTGTTGAACTAAATAATTATGAAAGGAAAACACATGCTTTTATGAAGCAGGTTTTATGACCTCAGTGAGTTTCAAGGCTTTTTACAACCAATGAAGTACTGTAGACGTGTAGTCACTCTTTAAATGCAGCAATCATGCCAGCAAATATGTGCAGAACAAGGTCCCAAAAGCAGCAATGAGATAAAAACCAATCTCTGTTTTAGTGCAACTTAATTGTATTATGAGTAAATAATCATGTTGCTCTGAATTTGATAGTCAATGTTCTGTCTGTTTTGGGTGTTAATAGGTGTTAATTTGGGGATAAGTGTAAAATCAGACTCTGGAAGTACTCTTGGTCTGGATTGTGATCATGGGAAGTGGCTGAAACTGAAACTATCACCATTTAATTTGATTGCTATCAAGAAAAGAAAGTAATACTTGTAAAACTAGATGAACAAAATATTCCTTACAATATGTGATTGTTTAAAATATTACAGTGTGACTCCATTGCAATCTGATTAAAGGTCATGTCGATCATAACCTGCATTCTTCACATAAATCAGTGACAGCCCCATTCGAATGTATGAGAAATTTTATGCTTTTAAATTTTGCTTTATGTTTTATCATACACTTTTGGAAGGTGTAAGTATTACTTAGATGCATCAGTGCAAGGTCAAAGGCATCACAATGAATCAAGCAGGACAAGATCCAAATAACCAGAATGATCCATCTTCGAGTGCACATTAGTTATATTATCAGTAAAGGAATTACGTGACTGTCAATTTGTCAGTAATAATTTTAATCAGTAGGGATAATTTATAGAGATACCCTGGCAGACTGTAGCCATCACCTAGACACTTATCATGGGTGGAACTTTTCCCTCCGTGCTGTAGCTTGAGCAATAATGAGGAAGGTGAGAAAACACCAAGGGAATGAAAAACATCAAAATCTCAACATCAAGAAATTCTTCTGTGATTTTCCCCTCAAGGCCTATGTTATGATACAGAGTCATAGAGTCATAGAGATGTGCAGCATGGAAACAGACCCTTCGGTTCAACTTGTCCATGCTGACCAGATATCCCAACCCAATCTAGTCCCACCTGACAGCACCCAGCCCATATCCCTCCAAACCCTTCCTATTCATATACCCATCCAGAGGCCTCTTAAATGTTGCAATTGTACCGGCCTCCACCACTTCCTCTGGCAGCTCATTCCATACACATACCACCCTCTGCGTGAAAATGTTGCCCCTTAGGTCTCTTTTATATCTTTCCCCTCTCACCCTAAATCTATGTCCTCTAGTTCTGGACTCCCAGACCCCAGGGAAAAGACTTTGTCTATTTATCCTATCCATGCCCCTTATAATTTTGTAAACCTCTATAAGGTCACCCCTCAGCATCCCCTACTATAACCACCATATTATTCTGACAAATATCTGAGATCTCCTTACAAATTTGTTTCTCAATTTCCCTCTGACTATTGGGGGGTCTATAATACAATCCCAAAAAGGTGATTATCCCTTTCTTATTTCTCAGCTCCACCCAAATAACTTCCCTGAATGTATTTCCGGGAATACCCTCCCTCAGCACAGCTGTAATGCTATCCCTTATCAAAAATGCCACTCTCCCTCCTCTCTTGCCTCCCTTTCTGTCCTTCCTGTAGCATTTGTATCCTGGAACATTAAGCTGCCAGTCCTGCCCATCCCTGAGCCATGTTTCTGTAATTGCTATGATATCCCAGTACCATCTTCCTAACCATGCCGTGAGTTCATCTGCCTGCCCTGTTAGGCCCCTTGCATTTTAATTTATTAGTCATACCTTGTCCCTACCGGCCCTGACTGTTTGACTCACTTCTGTTCTCAGCTGTACCTGTCTCAGATTGATCTCTTTCCTCACTATCTCCCTGTCCCTGTGGTACAAAGCAGCAGTGCTAACCACTGATCCATTGTGCTGCCCATTGTTTTTGCCCAGAGCCAATGGGCTGAAGAGCATTTTCTGTGCTGGAAACGTCGCTGGTTCTATAGCTATAAAATTTCTTTTTAAAAAATTATTTTTCCAACATTATTTTGCACAGGAAAGGGAGAACTTTAAGCAAACAATACTCCCCCATAACATTTTTTTCACTTTAGCTTCCTACCAACAGCAATTTCAGCATGGGATATATAATACTCACATCACAGATTTCCTATTTTTGTGGTTGCAGCCACCATCAGTGTTAATGATATTTTAATTTGTTGAATTGTGTGCAAGTAGTAGACATTATTTGTGGTTTCATTTAGATACATGTAATTGCAACTCTGATGTGGTTGAGATGGGAAGTGTGTGCTTGCACTGTTGAACTCTGTAAATAAGAGGAAAACCGAGTAAAGGTTGGACTGAGTATTATCCTTCATCAACTGGCTTTCTGGATGAGAACACATGGGACAATTTCCTGCTATCTGTTTTATATTGTTTCCTGTGCATTTGCAACATAACATACATTTAGTCCTGAGCTACATTATTTCAATAGCTCAAAATCTCTGCAAAATACTTTTTAAAAATTAACAATCCTCAGAATAAAACGCTTATGTCACAACTGAGCTATTTTTGCTTTGAAATTCTTTGGCGTACTTAATAGTGTGCAGTGATCTTTTTGACATGGATGTGTCATGAAGGAGATTATAATGCCAGAAGCAGAGTGCGATTAAGACAGCTCATGAATTGTCCAAAGCAGTCAGATTAACTTGTGTTTGTCTTTAAGCTGAATTGATCCTGGACTATCGTATAAGAACTACCAATGCTTTACTTTAACATCAGAAATCGCTCAATTTAACAATTATTTCATGTAGTGTCGTTATGACTAAGGTACTGTTGCATGAAAGGATAAGTAATTGAATTATTGAATTTATTTGTATGCTTCATTGAAATGCATAACAAGGGTACAGATTGTTCACATTGACTATACACGATAGAATTCATTAACCTTATACACGTTGCTCCTTACATTGATTTCTACAAATGGGTATGTGGATCCTTTGACTTTTTTTTTCTCAACTCCAAACAATACCAAATTCATTGATTGAGAAAACTATAAAAGGACAATATTATTTCTGTACTCCACTGACAGCTTATGCACACAATAAACTAAGGAATTACAAACTCTCTCAGATCCCTGTCAATGTTCTGATCTTACTTTCTCTGGCAAAGTAGATAAACAGACTGGTGTGATGCTTGTAAAGGAGAGAAGAGTCCTAAAGGCTGGCTGGAAAGTGGGTAAGTCTCTTCTGTCCCTTCTTTATGGAAAGACCAGGCATTCCAAGTGTCAGTCAGGCATTAGGCAGCCCTGCAGCAGGATTTACTGCAGGATCAACCATCCTATGGAAGGCCATCCCACTCATTTAGCATTGTTGGCCAATCAGAGGCTGGCAGATCTACAGACCTGAAGTGCAGAGTGCATTGTGCCTGCAACTGGAACAACAAGGCCTCGGACCAATGGTGGACCCCAGGCCACAAAGTGTGATGGCAGGTTGGGAGGTCTTGAAATAGAGGTTGGATATTGAGCAGCAAGGTCCAGGGTGGCTCTCTGTCATTCCTTGAGAAACTAAATTGCTTTGAACTTAGCAAAACCCCATCACCAATGGTTTGTCATACCACTTAGAATAACAAGCACATTCTTCTGGTCATTCCAAATGGCAAACATTATTTACATTTTGACTAACATTAAACATCGGATATAAATTAAGCCAACAAAGTGTACAGTTTTTGTCTCCTTATCTCAGCATGGATGTTCTGGTCTATGCAGGGAATGTAACAAAGTTTTACTGGGTGATTCCTAGGATGGCTGGGCTGACATATGATGAGATTTTGGATTGGTTAGGACTGTATTTGCTGAAGCTTAGAAGAATGATTTTGAAGGGGGTGCAGGGGAATCTTATAACAACCTACAAAATCCTAGCAGGACTAGACAGGGTAAACACAATAAGGATGTTCCTGATGACCAGAGAGTTCAAAACCCAGTCACAGTTGAAGGAGATGGGGTAGATCATTTAGGATTGAGATAAGGAAAAAGTTTTTCCCTAAAAAGAGGTGAGCTTGTGGAACCCTCTGCCACAGAAAGCAGCCAACATCAAAGTATTAAATGTTTTCAAGAAGAAATTAGATATAATTGTTCGAGTTAAAGAGATTAAAGGGTATGGCAGAGAGGAGGAACAAGCTATTGATTTGGATGATTAATCATGATCACATTGAATAGAAAAGCAAACTCAAAGGGCCAAATGGTCTACTCCTGTTTCTATTTTCTGTGATTCTATGTTTCTAAGATGATTCAAGAAATGCTTCTTCGCTGCTGTTATCCAACTTTTGAACAGATCTCTCAGATGTTAGGGTTGATCTCTCTCTCTGCACCTCCTCTGCGATTGTAACACTATATTCTGCACACTGTTCTGCTATCCTGATGCACTTTATATGGTACCATCTCCTCAGGGTGGACACAAAACAACACTTTTCACTGTCTCTCGGTACATGTGACAATAATAAATCAATCAATCAATCAATCAATCAACTGATAACACAAAAAGTCACAATAATGTTCAAATAATTAGGAAATTTTTTTCTTATGCAGTCTTAATTGTTTCCATGAGTTTGGTTGAAAGATGAATGTTGGCAATTCCTTGCTGTCTTGTCACTACTGTCCTGGAATTTTTTTAAAAATTCACCAGAAAAAGCCAACAGGCTTCAGTTTAATGTCTTACCAGTACCTCTAAGAGTGCAGCACTTCATCAGTCCCTCAGTGATGTCAACATAGGTCATGTGCTCAAGTCTCCAATGTAGGATTTGAAGCTGCCTTTTCATTAACGGTGACACAGTCATGATGTACAGGAGGCCATTCTAAATCCAAATGCCAGCAATATAAGCTGCTGGCTCTACAACAGCACACTGCTTCCTTCATCTGATAATGATTCTGTGTTATTTCTGTGGTGTAATTCCCAGCACATGATCAATTACTGCACAGGGGGCTAACTGGGAAATAACTGGGGAAACCAGTGAGGTCTTTGGCTGGGCAGGGAAAGCAACTTACTCTGGGGTGAGGAGAGTAAGAGAAAATCCAGGCTTTCCCTATTATTCTGGCTGAGGAGAAATTACACAAAGGAAAATAATAAAGAAATTACTAATCTAAAAATGGGAACAAATATAAGGCAGTATCTTACTGAGGGCCAAATGACAAGATCTATAGCAGGAAATGTGACAGACCTGGGCAAGAATTCCAGTGAGGCCTATCTCAACTAACAAATGATTCACTCTATTGTTTGACAAGTCCAGGTGTCAAGGTGAGAGTCTCACTGAGCAGTGACAAGGGCCTAGTAAGGGGGATTAGTGCTTGTGAACAACCTCATTAATGGCACATTTTGCCTCAGTAATACACAGCTTCCTATCCTGCTACCTGCTACAAACTAACTGCTGAGAATTCTCAACATCAGCAACATTACCTGCCAACTTTACCACTGGCCAGGTACAGCCTCCATGTTGGTCCCCACGCAGAAGCATCTCAGAGCACAATCATTGCTCACCAGCCACATTCTGCCTTCAAATGCAGACATTGGCATCTGTTAATTGCCACCCGTCACAAACCAAGCAGGGTGTTAAGGAAATGCAGACGTGCACGAGTGGCACACCAGCAACTAACATTAACAGGTTGTTGCAAGGCTGCTTTGCCCACAGGGACAGCTGATGAACTGGAGCAGGCTGCACTTTAGGGCAGCTCACTTGCTCTCTTAGTATGCACTCACTTTGAACCCACAGCTAACTTGGTCTTCCCTTGCCTACCAGTGCAGTCAAACAACTAGGCAGCTTACCTCACTGCTGAGCTGTCCTCAGCGATGTGGGTGGACACCTTGCTGCATGGCAGTCTGCTACACCAATCTCCCACCAGCTCCATGTACCAGCAGCTTAGCAGCAAACACAATGCACATGTAGCAAGCAAGCAGCTGGAGCTCAAAATCTGAAGGGAATAGTCCTCGCTGAACTCCAGGGAGGCACCATCAGTTCGGGGGGATTCTGACACACTATGTCAAGAGTAGCCCCTGAGACCAGTCCACTGGATTAGTCATATTCAGGAGTTTTCTCAGTCCAGGGCACTGTGCCTGTGCTATCACCACCAGGGACTGGGTCATGGTCAGTCCTGTGGCTCCACAGTAACCAGTCCAGGCAATAGGGCTGGTGGAACTGGGGAAGATTTGCAGGTTTCAGTCAGGCAGCTGGGCACCCCTAGTCCAAGGCCTGTAAGGTTCGAACACTCAGAAGGTTATGCAATGGTCAGGCAGTCAGGCCTGTCAGAGAAACAAAGGGGAATTGGGGTTGAGGGGTCAGCTGCTGTGGGAAGGAATCTTTGGAACCTATTCCTGAGGATTGGGTGCTGGTGGTTGGTGAAAAGGGGAACATAATACTTGTGATAAGGACCAACTAAAGTTGTAAGGAGGGTTTTCTTCAGGAAAAGAATAGGGATGCCTGTCCTAAGAGGGGCTCAGCACAAAACCTTGATCTAGGTAGGTCTCGTTCATTCTGCAGCAGGCTCTCAACATAAACATCTGCCCAGACTAGATTCTGTAGGGATATGAAGGGCTTATGCCTGAAATGTCGATTCTCCTGCTCCTCGGATGTTGCCTGACCTGCTGTGCTTTTCCAGCACCACACGCTCGACTCTGATCTTCAGCATCTGCAGTCCTCACTTTCCTCCACATTCTGTAGGGTCATGAAGTTAGGCCTCATGCTATGACAGTTACAGTCAGGGCTACACAGACTCAAACAAATAGTGCATTACATGGTAATGGCCAGTTGTGGATGAGAATAGGCTCATGTGGGAGGAGGTAACATCCACCTTAGAATCACTGTATCTTCAAGATGAAGGGGGACAGTATATGGCAAAACCCAGTACACCAGAGGCTATTGAGAGTGGCTGGGTCAGTACAGGCTCAAGGAGGCGGTTTAGATGTAGACCTGGGGAAGTTGGAAGTCTGGGGACTTCATGTGAAGGACTACCAGAAAGAGGATTGGAATGACCAGGGGTCTTATTAACACGTGGAAGCGGAGGCTGGAAACCATTACCATTACCCATTACCCTTACCATTACCATTACCCAAGTGACTGCGTAGTCACCTTCCATCTTGCAGGAAATCCAAACGACACAATGTGAAAGGAAATGGCAGTGACCACACCCAGAGGGGGGAGGGGTAAGGTCTCAATGTACAAGGGAGGGGGCTTGTACGTTGGGAGATCCACTGATGTGGGACCCTTTAGAGAATAACACATTGATTGTGCAGGACACAGACCTGTGGGGTCTCAATTCCCCCGGGTGACGCTGATGCATGGGACCTCAATGTACTATACCTCTCCCTGCCCACATCTTGCTGACCACTTCATTCAACACCAACACTTTTGGACACAGAGACCAGGTAAAGAATAGTGATGCCTGCCCTAAGAGGGGGGTCAGTAAAACACCTTGATCCAGATAGGCCTCGTTTATTCTGCAGCAGGCTCTTGACATAAACATCCTCCAGGCTACATTCTGTAGGGTCATGAAGTTAGGCCTCATGATATGACAGTTACAGTCGGGGCTACACAGACTCAAACAAATAGTGTATTACATGGTAATGGCCATTTCTGGAAATATGAGCATTGACAGACAATGCCATGTTGCCTGTTCAACCAGAGGGTCCCTGAATGATTATCTTTTCTCTGTCCCTCTCACTATATATCACTATCATCTCAGGTTCCCCAGCGAGAGTGAAGTTAGCCTGGTGGTCAATGCAATCCCATGGCCTTGGAGATTTGTGCCTGAATGCCCTGACATACTCAGGGTCCCCTTCCCAGAAACAACTTAACTCTGCTCCGCTTCAACTTCTAAAAGTAAGAGGGGGTAGCTGTGGGCACAGTGGAGATGGAGTGTCCTCAGAGGAGACTTCTGAAGGTCCTGTGTGTGTGTGTGTGGTTCCTCCTCTGGCTAAGTGTCTCCTGGCACTGCCCTGTCTCCTTATGAGTCAAGAGTGTGGTGTTGGAAAAGCACAGCAGGTCAGGCAGCATCCAAGGAGCCGGAGAATCGACATTTCAGGGCATCAGGATGAAGGGCTCATGCCCAAAACGTCGATTTTCCTGCTCCTCGGATGCTGCCTGACCTGCTGTGCTTTTCCAGCATCTGCAGTCCTCACTTTCTCTCTGTCTCCTTGTGAGGAAGGGGCACCTGGAGTGTGCATCAGGTCCCCATCCCTGTCACCATGCCATGGGCCCTGAGGATCAGTGGTTTTAGCAATAACTATAGGTGCGCACACCTCTCCATTAGCCCCTGGTAGTGGGCCACCACAGCATTGCTGCACTCCTGCAGCTTCTGGGCAATGATGGCCTGAGCAAAAACTAAATTGGACAGCAGCTATTGGTTACAGATAACATTGAAACCAGGTCAACCAGACCACAAACGTTCAGGGTGAACCAGTGACAATCAATCCGAGGATTGTGTATTGGATTGATTGATTGATTTATTTACTCATTTATCATTGTTACAAAATACAGTGAAACATGTTGTACAGTGTTGCTACTCTCCAGCATCTGCTTAAAACACAGAAAAATAAACTAAATCCCAGAACAAAAGGACAGAAAATTAAAAAGAATAAAGAAATAGTGTTCAGCTTTAATGTCCTTCTGGTTAAGTACACTGTCATGGTGACAAGCCATAAGCTCCCTTCATCGTCACTGCTGCTGCTCAAACAAGAGTCACCACTGTCGCACCATCTCACCTCCACTGCCGCCTTCGCTACTATGGGTCCTCGTTGGACATCGCCAACGCAGCAACTACTGATGCCTCCATGTACCGCACTGAGTCTGCTTCAGGCCCACCTCGCCAATGCAGCAGCCACCGATTACTCTGAATCTCATACTGGGCCTAAGCTCATCTTCTCAGCCACGAATCGGCACTGCACGCAGGTGCTGCCAGGCACCCACACTTGTCTCCGCTGCAACAGGCATAGGTTGGCGCTAGGACCACCTTGTCAATGCGGAAGCATAGGGCTCACCCATCAGTGCTATCACCATGACCAAGCTCTTCAACAAGATGTAAGGAAAGGAAAAGAAGTGTTTAAAGAAAAGGAGAAAAGAGAGAAAAAGAAGAGACAAAAAGAAAAGCAGAAAGAGCACTCGAGCCCAGTTGATCAAACTTTCTGGCACCTCGGATTCTAGCCAGTGCCTGAGAATGTGCACTCCTCACCATGGTAACAGTCAATAGTGCTGGTGCAGCCCTATTGGATGCTTTGAACCCAGCTCATGACCCCATTGGCCAAAGGCCAGAGAACAATCTGGAAGGTCCAGGCAAGGGCGGATAAAAACGCACACCTGGAAGTTGCCCCTCAGTGAAACCTCGCAGCAAGGCTAATGGCAGAAGACCATGCAGCAACCCAAGAGGACGCAGGAGAAGATCACCCTGTCCTGTAAGACTTACCTTTGTGAAAGTGAGCCAGCCCTACATCAGAGAGGAAGGAGATTCCAACAGCCCAGCCTGAATTTGTGGAGCATTGTGGGTAATATCCTTTCTCAGCTGGATAGAGTGTAACTACTGTGGGAATTTGGGAAATGCTCACATGGTGTTTTTAGTAAGGAATACCTTGTTAATGAAATCACCGTGAACCGTAAACTGAATTCTGTGTCCCTTTGTTAGTCTCATCAATAAGTGTGCTTGGGCGAAGTGTTTTTAATACATAATTTGGTCAAAATGTCCAAATCACAGACAACAAGTGGTACTTACTCTGTTGGTGGGACATCAGTATCTCAGTATCCCTGCAAGAGCGGTCCTAGTTTTCTCCTGTGTAGAACAGGATTCTCCTTGTGTTGCAACCCCTCAACCACCAGTTCTGTCATCAGCTATTTCCTCCCATAAGGAAAGAGGAGGGACTGAGTGAGCTGATAGTGGTTGGCACAGCTCTTAGTGCTGGCACAGGTGGTCAAAAGCTGGTGAGGTGCCCCAGGTGATTGAGCATGCAGCAAAGAGATTAGTGGTGCGATGAGGTTTAGGAGGTTCAAGTCTGCATGAGGGAAGATGTACAGGTAATAGTGAGAGAGGCAGGTAGCAGAGATGGAGTGAGTATGAGGTAACAGAGAAGAGTGTGGCACATACCTGGCAGAGTGGTGAAGGTCATTAACCTCCTTGTGGCACTGCTGGGCATTCCTCCAGACTGTAGAGGGAGCACTGACCCAACTGGTGACCACTGACCAGGCTGTCAGGGGCTGGTGACATGACCTGTTCTGCCAGTCCTCTGGGAAGTGCCCCTAGTTTGAAATTGGTGAAGGGACGATGACTAGAGATCAGCTCTAAATTTAAAACCGATCAGTGACGTTGAAATTTCAGTGACAATGTGATTTTCTTTTCTCCCCAACTCTGTAATGAAAACCAAAATATTGATGATTTTCTAAAATGCTTAGTAGTTAGATTGCAGACAGAATGAAAAATGTTGGGAGATTGGTGTTAAGCACAGCACACAAAATACACAAAGCTATCGATTCACACGCTTATTTCTTCAGATTCTTTAGTCAGTAAACTGAATGCCAGCTTCTACTGATTTTTTTTCAATGTACAGGACTTGTCCAGTCATTTCACAAATCAATGCTTGTTCCATCATTCTTTAACATTTCATGATCCATAATTGATTGCACAGGGATGAAAGCTTAACAACTAATGAGCTAGATGTTAATTCACTGAAGTAAGGGACTATTGAATGTCAAAAGAAGCGCTAAAAGTTCAATAACATTATTCAGTATTTTTGAAGCATGTCAGTTCAACTTTAATCAGTGGATGCAAGTAATATAAAAAGCTGGTGCAGAACATTGTTAGCTAACTAGAAAGTTCAGCCTCTTCCTAAGGAATAAATTTCAATAAGTTATCTAAAATTTAAAATCTCGAGGCTTCCCTTACCACATTAAGATTGTTATGGTACACCACTCTAATTTGCTTGACCATATGTCAGCATCACACTGATACTGAAATCCACTATGGCACTGGTTTATTTTTCTATTGCTTATGACAATAACAATAACTCCTCCTCAGTGATTATTTCCTAAAGGAATCTGGGCATTTCCAGGAGTTTTATAGTACAGAGATTTCACATAGGACCCATTGAATGTCATTGGAATGAATAGAAGTGATAAATTTGTCCCAGTTTTCATTTCAAACTCCTAATGCTAAGTGATCAGAGCTGTCAGGACATTTCAGTTTCACTTTGAGTGTTGCACAGAACAGAACAAGAGAAAATTCAAACCTTTCTGGACGGTATTTTTGTTCTTGTCACACTCACTGGGAACATTACACAAGAGACTGCAATCTACCAGAGAGAAAACAATTCACATCCCCAAGAACACAAACTATCAACATCTACAATATCAAGAAGTACCATATACTGATTCAACATGCTACAACCAACTTAAAATTCAAAATCTTACCCCTACATATTCCCCAACTGAATATGTAAACAAACATTGATGCCTCATGCTATCTCCTCTCTGATGTGGATTTTGTCTTCAATGGGGTATTTTATCTGATATGGTAATGCTTATCTTATCCAGTTTCTTAACTTAGGAAAAATAAGATGAGTTTCATGGTAATGCCAGATCCAACATATGTCTGTTACAGCTACAATGAGGAACAAAGGTTAGATGCTGAATGTAAGGGCCTCTGGTATGCTAATAGGTTACAAGGCAATAGCATGTTTTCAGTAGTGTTTTAAGTTCAAATGGCATCTAAAAGATCAAGAGCTCTTGGGATTCTGCTAAATGGACAAAGTAGTTGCTTGCTCCAGAAACATTAGGAATGAATTCTTCCAGCATCAGCACTTGGTGTGTGTGCCTTTTTAAGTGAAAGGTTGTGATGCTGAGGATCTGGCATACATTGATGGTCCCATCTTTCTTTGAAACTTATGTGATGGAACTACATCAATTTGTGTAGTTCATGAATATCCAAATCATTTCATTTGCCTTTCTAACTCATTCAGTTCCTCTTGAAGTTTCCTCTGAATCTACATGCTGCACTGGAGGATCAAAAAATGATGTGACATCAACCTTAAGATGCACTACTGTATACCCCTTAAAATATTAGATTGCACAAATTCATCCAGGTACAGTCATTTGAGATAATTGACAGATTTGATTGTGTCTCACGTAGACTGCTCCACCATGTGGGTGTGATATGAACCTGAGCAATCATGATGATAATACAGAAATCTATACATACTAGTTGCCCTGCCACAGCCTAGCCTTTGGTATCTACCTGGTAGAATATTTTGGAGAGTCAATGTGAGATTTGTATTGGTGGTACAGTGTGATTGTGCCAATTAATGGAATTGGAGATCTGCTGTACATGATGAGAAATGTTCTCATATGCTGTGCCATTTGCTGAGGTAAATGTCTGTCAGGATGCACAGTGTTAATATATTGGCACTAAGTCCTGTGATTTTTGTCTTTAATGTGGGAGCAGTCTTCTGAGGAGGCAGATAAGGGCATTGAACAGGAGACAGTGCTGCAACATCAGGAGCATCGAATTGATCACCGTGATCACTCATTGGTTGGGAATATTTGTTGATCAGAATATAACCACTCCCTTCTCTGTTCCAAGAATCAAACACTACATTTGTCTGTCTTTTTTTATATCTTTGGTTTTCCTGTTGTTGAATAAAAATGAATCCTCTCATCAATTTGAAATCTTCCAGTATGTGACACTCCCACACTGAACAATAAGAAGATGACCAGCCGCTCTGGGCTTTAGATGGCACAACTGACACTTCATTGCAAACACAAGCTCACCCTCACAAATGTATTGCTATTTTTCATCACCACTTGTCAGTCTGTAACTGCAACAATGAGAACCAAGCTACACAGCTTCCCTGTACTAAGCACCATCCTATCTTAGAACCCTGTCTTAGGGACTGCTACTCCTCCCTGAACAGAATTTCCCTTCCTTGCCAATCCCATTCCTGCTGGTAAAAGATGTCCCATTCACTTCAAACAATAAAACACAAAAGATTGTTTTTCAAAAACATGGTCAATCATTTTTAATCTCATTACTAAAATCATGGGACTATTTCTTTGCACTTAGAGTCATAGAGATGTACACGTTTGGCATGTTTTACATTGCATGTTTTTTTTTCCATTACTGTACTTGGTCTCCACTATGCAAAAGTAGTTTATTACCTTTTTGAATCTCTCCTAAATAAAGTTTTCATGATTTTCAGATTATTCATTGAAAATGTTATGTGTTTTTCTGTGTGCAGAATTTGTACCGTTCTTGTGTTTGTGCGGTAGCCTGTGAAATTTATTGCTTCCCGAACCTGAAATGTATAGTGAGCAGGGCACTCCATTCCAAATGCTGGGAGAATATCTGGCTTTCCAGTTTCTTCATTAGAAACCTTACTACAGCAACAAACAAAGAACATTACAACAGTCCATCAAATTGTATTACACTTTAGCAGTAAATGGAACTAACTGTCCAACATATGAAGAACAAAGTCACAAGTGTGTCATCATTGACTATTTTCCTGTAATTTAGGATAGACCCATCCCAAAAAGCAAACACAACCCTTGTTGTTTATCCTTTGAATGATTGTTTCTCTCTCTGTCAATGAGAATTTAAACATTTCCTGTTATTGCAGACTCTCAGCTCAATGAAACAGGATTGGCTCCACAGCCCAGGTGTAGAGTGAATGCTGTGTATCTGTAAGAGCTATAAAATGACCTGTTCTGTAACTTTACTTAGAGGTCAGTTCAAAGAAAACTACTCCAGGAATCCCGACAGTGTGGAAAAAGGTCCATCGGCCCAACAAATCCACATACTGACCCTCCAAAGAGTAAACCACCCAGACCTACATTTACGTCTGACTAATGCACTTAACCTATACAGCCCTGAACACTATGGGCAATTCTAGCATGATCAATTTGCCTAACCTGCGCATCTTCAGATTGTGGGAAGAAACCAGAGTACCCAGAGGAAGCCTATGCAGAGACAGGGAGAACATGCAAACTCCACACAGACATTTACCCAAGGTTGGAATGAAACCCAGGTCCCTGGCACTGTGAGGCAGCTGTGCTAACCACTGATCCACTGTGCCACCCTATAAAATGGAGAATTAAATTGCCCTAATCACACAGGTGTCAGAAAGCTTGACTGGCCTTCAATAGTGGGTATAAACACCAAATATCTATAAGGAGGATAAATAGAAATGCCTTTTCACCATTTACAAGGTACAAAGATACGAGAATGGAAGTGTATTTGACACTATTTTTGAAGATCTCTGCCAGCTGCCTGAAGCAAACTTAGACATCCATAAAATGTCTTAACAAGTTTCCTGAGTCTGAGTTTGGACTCCTTTATTAAAGTGGTGCTTGTATACATCACTTGCTAAATCCACCCAGCAAATAATATCAAGGATAGTGGCACAGCAGTGTCAAGAGTGTGTTCCTGATGAAGGGCTTATTCCCAAAACATTGATTCTCCTGCTCCTCGGATGCTGCCTGACCTGCTGTGCTTTTCCAACACCACACTCTCGACTCTGATTTCCAGCATCTGCAGCCCTCACTTTTGCATAGTGGTAGAGCAACCACCATTAAAGTAAGGCTCCAGTTAGACATACTAGACTTGTGGTTTTAGCTGCTTTGGCAATAGATTCTCCTTGAAACACATTGGAAGAGACAGTCTATTGAAGGCCTAATCTCTCTTTCTGAGAATGTACTTGCTCTCCATTGGTGAATTTGGTGTTGCCAGGCTTTCCCACGACTCGCAGGCCAAGAGGAAAAGCAGCAAAATTGACAGCAGCAATAACATGCTCAGTCAGCCAGTAGAAGTCAATGCAGGGAAGAGGACAGGTTCTCTTCATAGTCTGCAGGCATTCCAAAACTGATATTGCACCTGAATTTCACTGCCAAGCAGGAGATGATGTGGCTGCACTTGTACTGTCTGTGTCAGTGAGGCTCTGCGTGACTCTAAAATGTAACCCGCCTCATTCATTCCAATCATTGATTCTGGTAACATTGGTGACTTCAGCGAAGGTGGTGCGAGCTCAAATAATCAACAAGTCAAAAGTGCACTATTTTTAAAATGTCGTAAGATTCCCAGTGAAAGTTGACAAACAGGAACATGGAGTGTTGGGATTTGATTACATTGCAAAATTCCTGCAGCACAGGGCTCAATCACAATCTAGGAATATAGGCTGCCTTTCACTCATTGTTCAGTTTGCTTGTGACCTCAAACAGAAAATAACATAGGAGTGTAACCAACTTCGTGATAATAGTCATTGGGCTTTTATACCCAACCTGTCTTCAAACCCCTCGCTGTTCCACCCAAGCAGCTCCTGGATACGAGTAAAATCGTAGCCAATGATGGACACAGATGTGGAATACCAATATAATCACCGATCCAATTTAATCAGAATCATGCAAAGTTAAGGGTTGTGATGGAGCCAAGTATTGCCAGCATGAAACACTGACTCTGTCTGGACAGCTACGAATCAATCCCTCAGTACAACTCAGAGTGAGTGACAAGATTCATTCCTGCTTGCTGCATGTTCACTATCTGGGAGCATGAAGGGGGCTTCCCTTTCGGTTTACTCAGGAAGAAAAAGTGGATGAGAAAGCAGAAACCGGGTGATTCAGGGAATTATGTGATGATATCCTAACATCTGCATACTTATGATGTCTTTGCTTTTTTTTAAAAGCTGCTGGCATCTCATTCTCATTGGATGGAGTGGCTTAAGATCAGGACGTTTATATCTGCTTGGTCCGAATGAAGTCTTGCAGTCTTGCTCCTTTATGTCTTTGGGCCATTGTGAACGTGCTGTCTGGCAGTGATGTGCTGACTGGACTGTGATTCAAAGCTTGTTTACTTGCTCTCCACAAAGAAATGTGGGTTTTACCAGTTTCCGTGCACTATATATAAGTGCCCTTTTAACATAGTATTACTTAATCAATTTATTTTTCTTTATTTCCTTTCTGGCTTCCTACAGGGAAGGGCTTGACTTCTGTATTGAAAAATGTGCACAATGTCAGGATTGAGATCACTAGACCCTTCGCCATCATCTATGAGGTAGTTTGTGACAATGCTCCTGAAATAACAACATTTGAGAAAGAAATTACCTAGGATTGTAGCACTTTAAAAACTTCATTGTATTTTGTAATACAACTTTTAATGCCACATCAACAAGAAAAATAAGGATGGCTTTGATGTTGAAGTTGTGAAAGGTGGAATGTAAATGCAAGATCTTTCTTCAATATTGAGGGAGTCTTCTAATCCCAGAGGAGGCAAGATGAATGGCAGGCACAAGAACTTAATTAGACAGAATCGAAATATCAGATTCTCACCAGCGGGATAAATCTTTGTGATAAGTTCTCTGACTTTATATGCAGGTCAATTTTCCCATATGCATGCATTTACATCTCATGAAAACCAACATTCTGATTAGACTTACAGTGTGGAAACAGGCCCTTCGGCCCAACAAGTCCACACCGACCCGCCGAAGCGCAATCCACCCATACCCCTACATTTACCCCTTACCTAACACTACGGGCAATTTAGCATGGCCAATTCACCTGACCCGCACATCTGTGGATTGTGGGAGGAAACCGGAGCACCCGGAGGAAACCCACGCAGACACGGGGAGAACGTGCAAACTCCGC
Source organism: Hemiscyllium ocellatum (assembly GCF_020745735.1). Classification (NCBI taxonomy): domain Eukaryota; kingdom Metazoa; phylum Chordata; class Chondrichthyes; order Orectolobiformes; family Hemiscylliidae; genus Hemiscyllium; species Hemiscyllium ocellatum. The sequence goes on from NC_083405.1 coordinate 35,102,379, forward strand.
ACAGTCAGTCGCCTGAGTCGGGAATTGAACCCAGGTCCCTGGTGCTGTGAGGCAGCAGTGCTAACCACTGTGCCACCGTGCCGCCCATTGGAATTAATTGGGTATTTCCAATTAACTTTAAAAGTAAGTTATGGGGAGAGATTGGACAAATTTGCATTTATTTTCCAGAATTTAGGGGTTAAGGAATGATCTAATCAAAGTCTTCAAGGTATTAAAAGTGAAAGGCAGGGTAGTTAAAAATAAACTATTTCCACTGGTTGAAGATTCTAGAACCAGGGCCAGGCCCTTCAGAAGGAGACTTTAGAAAGGACCTCTATATGCAAAGGCAGTAGAGGTTTGGAACTCTCTTCCCCAAAAAGTGGCAGATCGTTAAATATAAATATGAGAGACTTTTTTTTATTAAGCAATGGTATCAAAGGATATGGTCCCAAAACAGGCATGTGGAGTCAGGCCACAATCAGCCATGATCTTACTGAATGGCAGAATAGCTCAAGAGGCTGAATGGCTTTCTCCTGTTCCTGTGTTCCTATGATCAAGTCAAGAAATCCACCCCTGCAGATATCTGACCACAAATAGCTGTCAACCTTTACTGCTTCCTGTAAATTCTTTGCTCTGATATATATGGATTTGAATGATGGTCGCGCTGAGTTTTAGTGTATGATCCCCACGTATTGTCCAAGTGGCTAAGAGGAGGGAAGGTGGTTGCTCGCTAAGTGGCAGGGTGAAGTAAGGGAAGAGAGGGACTTTCGGGCATGGGTGGGTTACTGGCCAGTCAGCAGCAGGATACGGTCTGTCCAAGGGTGAAAGGGTGAACTGTGTAGTAGTTCGATCCTGTCCTGGGGCATTTGAGGTGATGACAAGGCACAGTCACCGGATCCAGGTATAGTCATTGCAGTGGGAAGTTTATGCCTGGGGCTCTGTCTGGTGTTACTGGGTGGCAGAGGAGAGGCATCAGTCATAGGGGAGACGAGTGGGAAGATGTTAAACTATAAAAGGTATGCTTGATAAAATGTGGAGCTGGCAAGGCAAAGCAGGTCAGGCAGCATCGGAGGAGCAGGAAAGTTGACATATCGGGTCGGGACCCTTCATCAATCCTGAATAAGAGTCTCAGCCCGCAACGTTGGCTTTCCTGTTTCTCCCATGCTACCTAACCCACCGTGCCTTTCCAGCTCCACACTTTTATCAGCTCTGGTTTCCAGTATCTGCAATCCTTACTATCTCCATATGAAAGGTACGCTGATGGATGACCAGAATCCCAGTGTGTTAAGGCTAGATGCTACACGCCTTGCATTTCAGACAACAAGGTCTGCACCTAACAGTGGACAAAGTTAAAAATCACACAACACCAGGTTATAGTCCAACAGGTTCATTCAGAAGGAGCGCTGTTCCTTCATCAGGTAGCAAGTGGGGCAGGACCATAAGACACAGAATTTATAGCATAAGATCGTAGTGTCATTCAACTGATACAATATATTGAACAAACTTAGATTGCTGTTAAGTCTTTCATCTTTTAGAATGGGTTGCAGGTTTCAGTTCACTAATATGTAAATCCCAGTACTTATTTCAAGTCACATTCTTGAGATAACTTAACTTAAGTTTTCATTAAAAAAAGTGCATTAAAAGGTGTGAAGTTAGTCTGTCTGTATCCCAATCTTGAGTCAGACTGATTCTATTTCCAAAGTAAGCATTTATAAAATGTCACATGGATTGACTATCTACACTGACTGCCTGCAGATCGTTTGCTTTTTCAGCAAAATACAATATATCTGCAAATACAACTCTGCAAATGCAAATTCGCCTCGTAGACTTGTATGTTTGTGTGTGCATGCATGTGAGTGTGTCCGTATGTGCGTGCCTGGTAGAGTGTGTGCATGAGTATGACAGCATATAAACCTGTGAGAGGGTGTGTACATGGGTCTGAGTGTGGATGGGGGGTGTATGTGTGTGTGCTTGAGAGAGATCATGTATATGAGAGAGGGTCTGCGTGAGTGTGAGAGCATGTAAGAGTGTGTATGTGTGTGACAGAGTATAGTGCAGTGGGGTCACCTGTAGTGTGACATGAACCCAAGGTTCAGGTTGAGGCCATCCTCATGGGTATCGAACTTGGCTATCAGCCTCTGCTCGACCACTCTCCATTGTTGCATAACCTGAAGTCCACCTTGGAAGATGGTCATCTGAAGATCTGAGGCCAAATATCCCTGATCCCTGAAGTATTCTCTGACTGAGACGGAGCAGCTCTGTCTGACGATTGTTGTGTAGTGTCCATTCATCTGTTGTCATGGCGTCTGCATCGTCTCGCCAATGTACCATGCCCTAACAGTGTAGTGGGACTACAGCAAATATTCAATCAATGTGCAAATGGATAGATATTGACAGGCATTAAAACTAGGCAGATTTAATGAATAATGATGTCAGCTATGTATCTTCAAAATTCATCATCTTTCCTTGTCTTCATCGACGTGTTACTCCACCATTCCCTGTGGAGGTGGAGGCATATGATTGACTGTTACATCCTGGTTACTGTAGTGACTTTGGCAGGCAACATCTGAGGGTTCATGGCCTAGAGGCCGCTGCCCTGCTGAGCGTCTCCTGCATGGGCACACGTGCCCATCCTTGGCCTGACCTGCTACAAGCAATGGGGTCACTAGCAGAGGGTATGTGGGGAGCTAGAAACTTCTGCAGTGCCCTTAGATAAAGGTTACAGGGTGGCATCCTCCTCCTTGTGATTTTCTATTGACACCTTCCTGCTTCCAGCAGCCCTCAGGTTGGTAGATATCTTAGATATTGCTTCATTGATGTGCTCACTATATTGTGACCCTGAGCCATCTCTAGACAGGGATCCCACAGGGGTTGAAAGTTTTAACGCTTAAGCAGAGAGTGGTAAGGGCGTGGAATGCCCTACCTGCTAATGTAGTCAACTCAGCCACATTAGGGAAATTTAAACACTCCTTAGAGAAACACATGGATAATTTTGGGATAGTGCAGGGGGATGAGCTGAGAACAGTTCACAGGTCGGCGCAACATCGAGGGCCGAAGAGCTTGTTCTGTGCTGTATTATTCTATGTTCTATGAAATGAACAGTACATCCTCTAAGGTTTCAGACATCACCCTCTGAGGTGGTAATACTAAGGGGGGACATTGTGGCATCCTGTACTTTATATTCCAGTGTCCATTCATCCCTGGAGTGGAGAAGAGAAATTAGTTGCTCTGTCTGTTGCTTTATGCATATCTGAGACCAGCAGACTACAGGTTTCCTCACTGGCATCCTGTTAGTCCTGTCTTCCTGTCTCCCCATTGGCACTGCCCAGTCATAGTGCTCCTCTGCCAGCTCTATGACCTGCTCCTTAAAAGGAGTGAGGATTCAAATATCCAGCACAGCATCTCTGTTCTGGGAGGTGAACTGCTTGAGAATGATGAGAACATTGACAGCCTGAGTTGCTTTTCAGGCATTCACTGGATTTAATCCATGTGCTAGAGAGGCTTTCAGACAATCATCTTATGTGAGACAGTTGCACTGACTGATGTCCCTGTGAGTGTCAGTGAAAAGAGGTCACCAACTAGCTTCACGTAGTACAGGAGATCAATAATCCTGATCTTTCACTGAGTTCTTTTGGTGGGACCACTGACGCCGACCTGCACTGCAAGCTCAGTCCAGATCACCTGGCTCCAATGGGCGGGGCTCCCTTTGCCAGCATTGCGCATGTGGGCCTTTCTTCATTCATGGATAGCTTGGACCAGAACCTGCAATAAGGACGCACTGAACGGTGGGGCTGGTTTTCGTCTGGTGTTGTTTATTTGCAGATGGAGATGATGAACGCAGGCTGCAAGCTGGCACTAAGAGAAATGTAGTCTGTATATCCTTGAAACACCGTGCAGGAACCTTTTAGCCCAGAATGTCCTGACAGAGGCAAGAGCTTCCTGCTTATCCACTCCAGAAGATTTGCTGCTCAGCTAGTCATGAGTCATGGGCTGAACACCATGTGATTACATGAGGAAACTCATCGCAGACCTTTGCAAAAATGATAATTTCTATTATGCCCAGTACTGTGCTTCGACTCTAAAATGCAAGTTCAATGCAATATAGCTAGCTCGTCAATGGGGATAGATTAATAAATAAGCACAAGTAGCCAAGGTTGAAAATGTTCCTCAGTGATTACAAAAAGCAAAAACAAACAATTAAACAATGATAAGCTGGGTTACTTAAGGAATCATTTAGCTCAATGTAACTATGTTCACTCTTACATCAGGGGCTATCTTTCCATCATGTTTATTTTATGTAATATTACCAAAAACTTACTATTATTCAAATACTACAAGAGCTCCTCAATGTGACTTCCTCATCCCAGTAATGTTCAGCTGTTCTGCAGTAAGTTCCGGGAAGGACCATTTCACTGTAATTCAGCAGAGTGTAACTCGATTTACAGCACCTCAAAGGAAAGAAACAGCTCATACTGGTCTACTGAAGAATTCAAAAAAGACCATGATTGAGTGACCTGTAGCACCTAACTACCAGATATTGACTGTCTCCATCTAGAGAAAGGCTAACCACTTCTTCCTGATCTTCAATGGCAATGCCATTGCCAAGTTACGCACCATAATATTGTGCCCCTGCCAGCAGCTAGTGATCATGGTGCACTGCAGAGCAATGAACCAGCCCTGTGGGTCCCTCTGTGTCTTTGGCAGGCTGGATGGAGAGGTGCTATGAGAATAGGGGCGGATGTAGCAAAAATGCAGACCAACACCAGAAACGGGGCTTCCCCGAGCCTCGACTTGGGGCTGAAGAACTGGGAAGAACAATTGGAGCAGACACAGCTGCTGGTATCCTGGGCAGCATCTCAAAGTCTGAGAAACCATTAGGAGATTCCCTTCAGGTCTGTGAGAAAATAATCTGCTCACACAGTCAAAGGAAGTCAGCAATAGAAGTTTCACCAGCTGAATGCTGCTCTCAGTGGCTAATTAACGATCAGGCATTAACCTCTCAATGTTACCCAGACGGATCTAGAGTATTGGCCACTAACATCCATTGTCAATAGCTAGTTTCTCAATGTTAAGCTTTTCCAGTAATGTCATAGATGCTCAATACCAGTAGAACAAAGAATCCATGCATTATAACCTTCATGCAGTTCATGTGCTTGAATTTCAACATATCAACTCCAAGGCTAAAGAGTCAGGTCAGGTACAATAAGGGTATATGGTCTACTCTCATCCAAGTTGCTAATATATTTAACCTTTTAACTTGGATCAACTCTTGACTTCCCAACGCTTCTTTATCATGGCTGCAACCAAAAATATGTAAAATTCAACAGTATCTAGAATTCAATGCACTTCATCATCACCACTGTATTACTGATGGAGGAGATATGTTTGATAGTTTCCCTTTCTTCTCTTAAATGACCACAAGATGCATTTTTGAGAAGTGTTGTAACCTGTTTTATGCTGTAATTTTTGTAGAAGTGGCGCTAAATAAGTTTTCTTGCAAATGTAAATCCAAAGAAAGTATAAACTTTGATTTACCCAAAATATAATCAGAACAGGCTTTCAATCCTCATTCACACAACACATACAGAGTCATAGAGTCATAGAGATGTACAGCACAGAAAGAGACCCTTCAGTCCAATTCGTCCACACCAACCCGATATCCTAACAAATCTCGTCCCATTTGCCAGCACTTGGCCCATATCCCTCAGATTCCTTCCTTTTCATATACCAATCCAAATGCCTTTTAAATGTTGTAATTGTACCAGCCTCCACCACTGCCTCTGGCAGCTCCTTCCATGTGAAAAAATTGCCCCTTAGGTCGTTTTTAAATATTTCTCCTCTCATTTTAAACCTATGCCCTCTAGTTTTGGACTCTCCTAACCTGGGGAAGAGACTTTGGTTATTTATCCTATCCATGTCCCTCATGATTTCATAAACTTCTGGAAGGTCCCCCCCTCAGCCTCCAATGCTCTGGGGAAAATAACCCCAGCCTATTCAGCCTCTCCCTATAGCTCAAACCCTCCAATCCTGGCAACGTCCTTGGAAATCTTTCTGAAATCTTTCAAATTTTACAACATTGTTCTGATTGCAGGGAGACTAGAACTGAATGCAACACTCCAAAATTGGCCAATCAATGTCCTGTATAGCAGCGACACGACCTCCAAAATCCTATGCTCAATGTAAGTTTTCTAAAGATAGTATGTATTGATTAAGGAGAATTCAAATATCACTATTCTGCTGATTCTTTGAGATGGTAGTTGGAAGTATTGCAGGTCTGAGAATTTTCTTTTGGTTCACTGGAAACAAAGGAAGTTGGACATTTCAGGTAGTTAACTTGGGATGACATATTACACACAACAGTAGCCTCTGGGCTTTGTCCCAGAGGACACTGTTAATGAGTTCCTGTAGTCAAGATTTAACTTGCAAGTATAATAAAGTAGTCTCACTTCAGTGCCTGTGGAGGATTTTCTATGCAGAGCTGGGTGAGATATCTTCCATCTGATTTTCATAGACCCATTAGATTGTTCTTTTATTTTAGTAAGGTATTTCCTATAATGAACCACTTTATGAATATAGTACCAGCGTTTCCATTGTCCACACAATCAGTCAATGGCTAAGCAATTTGACACATTATGGAGTTGAGAGTGAGGTGCTGGAAAAGCACAGCAGATCAGGCAGCATCCAAGAAGCAGGAGAATTGACATTTTGGCATAAGCCCTTCATCAGGAAAGGTTAATGCCCAAAACATCAATCCCCCTGCTTCTTAAATGCTGCCTGACCTGTTGTGTTTTTCCAATACCACACTCTCGACTCTGATCTCCAGCATCTTCAGTCCTCACTTTTTCCTGCCACATAATGAAGAACATTTGCTGTTCCATCAACATGCCTGGCATGAACAAAAACAACCACCAATCGGCACTTCTTTATTTTGTTTTACTCCAAAAGTCTGTACTTATAATTCCATCTTTGCCAGGATGGCAAGTCTGCCAGCTATTGTTACTTTTAAATACTTCCCAGGGACAACACGCACATGCATGTTTATCTTTATGTCAGTACACAACACACAAGTTACCTGACCCTGCCCCTGAACTCCATCTTTGGTCTAGGTATATTGTCCGTATTCAGTGCTCCCTTAATGAAGTAAAAATGTGCAACGTCTTCATGCATATGATATGTGTGTAACCACTAACCTACTGTGGCTGCAGCACGAACTGTTTATAGTTCCAACAGAGCTGTATCTTTCACTATAATATTCAAAAACACAGGAATTTGGACTCTGAAACATGTCCTTGTGCATTTTTTTAAATATTACAACCGTGGGGGCAGCATGGTGGCACTGCTGCCTCACAGTGCCAGAGACCGGGGTTCAATTCCTGCCTCAGGAGTTTGCACATTCTCCCCGTGTCTGCGTGGGTTTCCTCCGGGTGCTCCGGTTTCCTCCCACAGTCTAAAGATGTGCAGTTAGTGAATTGGCCATGCTAAATTGCCTGTAGTGTTAGGGGTAGGGGAATGGGTCTGGATGGGTTGCGGGTCGGTGTGGACTTGTTGGGTTGAAGGGCCAGTTTCCACGCTGTAAGTAATCTAATCTAATATGATTTTCTGCTGTGGGTTTGTGCCATAGGCATTTTTACATGAGTCACTTCGTACTTTCAGATCGAAGGTGGTTTTCGTACTAAAACTAATGCAAGACCTTGCTACCCAAATGAAATTGGTTAGTAAACAAATAACAAAAATGAAACTGGAACAGAAAGTTTTAATTAAAGAGTCCATTGTACTTTAAAATGAAGGGCATCTGTTTGTAAAATCGAGAAAGCTGAATCAATATTAAACTGTTAATGTTATTCATTAATCTAGTGCTAATGTGACCTATTACATCGGGATATGTCTGAAAAAATTAAGGAATTGATTGAAAGAATCCTTTCTTATCTTGCATAAATGAAAAGTCAATAAAGTAACCCATTCTTGTGCTTAAATGCCTCTTCTATATTTCATGGATGTACTTGAGGATTCTTTGCAAGTAACATTTAACCTGTAGTATTTTGGGAAGCCAACTTTATAATGGAAGCATTATGTGAAAGGACAATGCGATGAACACAATGATGTAGACAGAATTTGTTTTGAAAGCTCTGAAATAAGACTTGTGTTAAGTTCAGTTGAACTCACTGAAATCCACTCAAGTGGAAGGTTGGTAGCTTTCTTTGATTGTGATGTGCTGTCAGGGAATGAGTCAATGGTATCCCATATTAAAGTAAATTGCAGGATATTGTACCTCAGAAAATGCATTCCTGAAGAGTAACATCATCAGAAAATAGCTTGTTCCGTGACTTACCTTCACAATTCTCCCAACTGATTCATATAAGTATTTCATGTTTCTGGGGACAGTATCAAGGTGATACTTTTGGTGATTTAGTTCAATTCCATCCCAAGTTGTCAGGATGTTTCCTCACTGAATACCTTATGCATGAATTTGTTAGCCAATTCTAGTGGCTAACATTCATGTGGAGTCCGGATAAGGCCAGTTCTTATTATCATGCTAGTATTAACATACGATACACCACAAAAACAGGACACTTAGAACTTGCTGCTGATGCAGATCATCTGTAAAGCAATTCAATTAGTCCCACTCCCCTCTTTTTTCCAGAGTCCTGCCATCAAACACTTATCCAATTCAGTTTTGAAATTACTACTGAAACTGCTTCTCCCAAATTCAAATTGTCACATCAAAACTTCAGATTGTTGCAAATCAAAAAGAAATGCTCTGTAATGCCACGTCTGGTTCTTTGGCCAATTATGTTAATCTGTTTCCTCTGATTAGCAACACTCTGCCACTGAAAACAGTTTATCATTATTTCTTCCATCAAAATCCTTTATGGCTTTTGAACACCTCTATCAAATCTAATCTAGATCTTCGCTGCTCTGAATCAAACAACCCCAGCTTCTCCAGCTTAATGAAATAATTGAATTGACTTACCCTGGTAACTCCAAAAAAAAATTCTTCTGCACCCTTTCATCCTTCTGAAAGTGTGATGCATAGACCTGTATGCACTTGCCCAGAATTGTACAGAATAATCCAGTTGAAGTCCCTCTTAGCATAACTTGCTTGTTTTAACACTCTTTTTGTTAATAAACACCGCATGCTGAGCCTGTAGCATGATCAGTTCTGATGTAGAATCACTGGACTCAAAACATTAATTCTGCTTTCCCCTCATAGATGCTGCCTGATCTGTTGAATTTTTCCAGAAATCGTTTCAGAACTCCAGCACCAACAGTTATTTATTTTATGTCCACGTTTTAGTTGATACATGTTAAAAATAAGTAACGTACACTGTCTTTGGGCATGTGATCTTAATATTTATTTTCAAAAGGTGCATACGTATGTATTTGAATATTTTTATTAGAGCCAATTTAATTTTGCTACTTTGTCAGGGATGGAAGGCTGATCTTCAGAGATGAAGTTGAAGATACTCTTTGAAGATGTCACAGGGCTGATTGAACAGTCTCACAAAATGGTGAATACCAGGCCAACAGCACAAATGTTTATTTGACTTACTGATTTTCAATGTAAATATGAAGAAGTATTATTGGTGTATACAGCAGTGATGCCAAATATTCTCCTGGGACTGCATTAGCAATTGCTTCCAGCTTGACCCCTACACACAGCCTTTTAAGAATGGCAAACATACAGGCATCCCCTAAATGCACCAGAAGAAAGTTAACAGATTCCTAATCTTGTGATATGGGCCAGACAGGTGAATTCAACAAATTTGTAAATCACTCACCAAAAGCCAAACATTCAGTGCAGAAGGGCTCAGCATGAATGACGTTGAAAAGGCCAAGCATTCAGTTGCAGGCGGAGTGAATTTGAAGAATGTCAGCTATTGCAAAATCTCTGGATGTACCTCCAATGTGTTTACAGTTGGTTGCTGAGAATTGGTGCTTACAGTCAGGGAAAACAAGGGAATATTTGACTCAGATGAGGGCAGCGCTGCTGTGTCAACAGGAAATGACCAGGAAACGGAGGGCAGGATGCAGAGAGGGAAACTCTACAAAGTGAGAGGAGAAACAACAAGTGGAGGCAGGAGGGACGCATCCCGGCCTACTTGAAACTGCATGTGCTATCAGGAATTGATTGTTAGACTTGGTTTACAGGTGATACAATCTCTCTCCACCATTATATCTGTCTGAGCTGCTCTCTCACAGAATCCCAAAGGCCACCCTCAAACAAAAAAAAACTTTCTATAATATCCCTATCCAACAAGGCAAACAAACAGAAATGACCTGAGGTTTCTTGAGTTTGCCTTTTACATATCTTTGCCTGTCCTTGTATCCTCTGCAGGGTGGCCCCAGCAGCAGAGAGACTAGCAGAAACTGCTGATTTCACTGGTAGGACTTCTGATGGCCTTGTAGGGCATCCTGTAACAGCTCTAGTCTGTGAGGGTCTGACTTCAGACTGCAGCATCTCAGCTAGGGCGGCAGCAGTCTAGATTACCTGAATGGCAGTGTCATGGCACTGGCCAAGGTGGGGACACAAACACAATAGTCCTCAGCAAGCTCAGCAGATGGGTATTTCACAATGCCACTGCTACTCTTACATTGGCAAACCCAGCATCCTATCATTGGACTGCAGTGAGTTCTGATGCTGCAGATTCAGGTAATGATTTTGATGGGCTGGAATATAATGATGATAATGCACAATGAGATGTTTGGTGAAACCTGCTTTTTGCCAACATCAGGGAACAGGGAAGAGTTTTGTTGTAAAACTGGGTGGTGTGCTAGATGCACTGTGCCAGTTAGCTAACTGTGTCTACAATTTAACAGCATTTTGATGGTATTTTCAGAGTGCAGGGGGACACTGTGCAGTCTGCTGCCACTCAACCTCATCCTGCACCTCTTGAATTTTGCCAGAAATGACAGGTGCGATACGGTGAGGCTGCAGGGTGGTTTGTGAGTTAATGTTGATCAAATTGAACCTTTACTCTTCACAGTTTAGTAGAATGAGAAGTGATTTTATTTAACAATACAAAAAGCTTATGGGACGTAGGGTGATGGGAAGGAAGGACAATTTGATGGGGAAACATGAGGGAAGGTGCCTCCTCATTGGGGAATCTAGAACCGGGGACAGTTTCAAAACAGGGAGTTCATCATTTAAGCCAGAAATGAGGATCACCATTTAGAGGGTCATTAATCTTTGGAATTCTCTTCCACAGAGAAAAGATTGGCTTGTTAAATATATGCAAGGCTGACTTAGACTGAAGTTTGATCTATGAAGGAGTCAGGACTATGGGGGGTTTAGGGAGGGAAGATGACAATAATGGGATTAAGGCAACAATCAGATCAGCCATGAGCTGAATAATTGGCAGAGAGATTTGAACTGGATCACATGGCAGATGTTTGCTCCTGTTTCTTGTGCTATAATGTCACTGACTCAAAATTCTGTAATTCACCACTGTGTACCAACAAGAAAGCATCATCACGACAAGGACTAGAACAGCTCAAGTAGAAAGTTGATCACCACTTTCTCAGGAAAGCTAAACCACATGTCAAAACCACTCTTCACCATCTCAAAGAGTTTCTTGCACCCCAGTGACCTCTGACACCAAGCAGGACAGGTACAGTAAAAAATAAACCAGACCTTAGAGTTCCTCTCTTATTATGGAGAGAGAACTGGTAGCAGTTTAACCCAAGGATCCCAATGCCTCAGGAGAGGGGAAGAGGTTGAGAAAGGGTCCTTCATGGTAATCTCAACCCGTGTGGGGATTGAACCCAGGTTGTTGGTATCATTTTGCAATCCAACCATCCAGCCCACTGAGCTAACCAGCTCCATCATCATGGGATCATCTTCACCCACATCTTTTCCTGGAGGGGAAATAAATGTGGTCTGTTACACCATTTTATTTCTTTTTTTGCCTGGATTACCTTCATCAAGGATAATTTCAGTTTTACATTTCTGGCAGTTTGAACTGTAGCTATTCATCACCCTCCGGAGACAAATCAATTCCAAGTAATTTTTAACCATGGCAATCTTAACTGCTAAAATTCAGCTCCAGATGGAACTAAGCTTCCTATTTATTTATGGCGATGCAAAGTCAAATTCTATTTTTTTATTGCATGTGATTCAAAGACTTTACTAGTGAATTGGGGATCATATTCTGCAATTCTGTCAATTTTTCTGTGGACTTCGATATTATTAGAATTTGTGCTCTGGTAACTATGCTGAAGAAATATTAAAGTGAGGATTACCTCTCAATAATAGTTTCATAATTAAATTCTGGGTATTGAAGAGCATCTACTTTCTAGCTTTGGAAAATGCAATAATGCTATACCTTTACTCACAAAATAAACCCATCTGCCCCACATGAAGAATTATATGAAACAGTTTTAGGGGGATATTCAGCTTGTAACACATGTGGCAGCAATTTTTTTTGCCTTCTTTCCATCTGCCAGCTGACTTCATATTAAATAGGCTTCCCAATTGGGACATATTAGTCAAAGTACTTGATTGCAGCAGAAGGTTCCAACCCTCTACTCCAGATAATGTATCCCGTCTGGGATCATTTTAACTGAAAAACAGATCTACAATGAACTCAACAGGCTAACAAAAAAGAAGACGGGATATTATCTTGTTAACTTGTGATGAAACAAAGAGAAAAAAAAATCAATATGTCAAATCTGGTTCCTGCACAACCCAGTTCCTTGGAGTTCCGTACATTGTGTAATTAGGCTATTTAATATTTTTGGCTTAATATGGCATTGTTGACCCTGTTTTTGTACATGTTAACACAGAAAATATTCAATCAGTGCCAGACTATCCATAGATGACAACTATTGGAGGGTATAATTTGTCTAAGTGAAGCATGCGTCTGCAATCACATCAGTTAAACGCAGACTTTCTAACCTTATGATTTTTTTTGGGTGGCAATTCTCCAAAAACAAAGGTGCAACCATGTTGTTATTTGAAGAGCTGCTTTAGAAATTGTTATAAACCATCAATTAATTCCAGTCAATTGCAAAGTTGAATAATGAGTTAAGTGTATATCCATTAAATAATAGAGAAGACATGGAAGAAACAAAGAATGTCTTTCTCCTCAAAACATGATTTGAAGCAAAACTTTATTCTCATTAGAATGAAACATGAATCACAACAGTGGTTAACCATTAAAAATCCTTCTTCCATTTTCACAACTAAAACCTCTTACTGATACTAGCACCACAATGAGGAGAATGACAATAAACAGAAGGCACTACAATATTTTACTGCACCCATTTCTGGCTCCATGGCTCACAATGTGTGATCAATCCAACCTGTCCCTGGAGCTGTCTCTTTACCTCCACAATCTCTGCATGCAGCCCAGTTTCACTCATGCTGGTTACAGGAGATTTAACAATGCATAGAGAGCATATCCTACAGCTAATCTCCATCTCTTAAATGTAGTGTGTCCCTCTTGAAGGGAGTCTGTACTATAGAATGGGAGACTACTGCAGACTGTCGACACTGCAATTCTGTTTGACAATAATGGAGCACTAAGGCACAATGAGGTCTCTACAATTCATATCTGTAGCACCGGTGACTTTCTAGTGGAAGTGGACAGGAGAAGAGAGGACATGTTCTACATGCAGTCATTATATCCTGAAATTAGATACTCCAAAGGAAAGTGGAAGCAAGTGGCAAAAGACTCTGAGGAATTCATCTAATGCAGGACTAATATACACCTCTCAACAGCTTCACATACCTCCAGTTATTCAAAATGACAAACACATCGCCATAATAGAGCCACATGCAATCACAGGACAATAACGGAAAGCTGCAGATGTCCTTAGTATTCTGGGGAACCCATTTTTTCCAAGGTGGAAGTGGTGGTTAACTCCATGCAGACCAGACTATGATGCAGTGTTTGATGATCTCAGCTCTCAGCTACAGTAAAGGGAAATCCAGCCAATATCTCAGTACAGTAAGGGAAACCTCAGATGCTTGATGTTGCAGGCTCAAACAACAGTCCAGTCATTTGTGTTTCAATGGCTTACAAGAATTGCCGAAGTGCCATCCCTTGTGAATGACATTTTATTTATTATTCTAGACGAGCACTGATGTACTGTCCCTAATTTTTCAGAAGGCAGGTAAGAGTATTTCACATTGCTTTGGGTCTGGAGTCACATATTAAGTAGACGAGGCAAGGGTGGCCGATTTCCTTCCATAAAGGCCATGGGTGAACCAGATGGGTTGTCATGACAATTGACAATGGTTGCCGTACGAACAGGAAGTGCAAGTCTGTGACCAGCGAAAAATAGAGTTAATCATTCGAGTTCAATCTGACTCTTCTTCAGAACTGAAGGGATCTGGAAAAGGAATGAGTTCAATGGTGTAAAAAAGGAAGGAGGAGAAACAAGTGGAAATGTAGTCCAGCCCAAAAGTAGAATGCTGGTCATAGTAGAGAAGAGATATAGATGAAGAGTTGGTGTCAACGCTAGGTGTTTTTAATCGAAAATAAATCAAGTCCGCTGAAGCAAAATCAAGCAAACAAGACACTGGGGCATAGTGGGGGAAGCTGGAGTAACCAAAATTGGAGGAGACAGTTCATGGTCTGAATCCGTCGAACTCAGTGTTGGGTCTTGAAGGCTGTAAGGTTTCTAACCAGGAAATGAGGCTCTGTTCTTCCAGCCTGCATTGGAAAACTGCAGTAGGTCCAGGACTAAAATGTTAACAATAGTTATAGTTCCCAGAACAGTACCCTGGAGTTTTGAGTTACTAATTCAGTGACATTACCATTAAACCACAACCTCCCCCAATACCCCAAAGACTATGAACCAGCTGAGATTGATGCCATTCATGCTGAGGTGGAGGAGTCTGAAGTTGGGTTCTCAGGCCCGGGGATGAATGAGGCTGTCATGTAAGACCATCAGCCATATCCCCCAGTGTAAATTAGTAGCTTTCACCAGATATGCTGCAGCCGGGGACTGGCACTACAGGCAATAACACCCACAAAACGTGTACCAGCTGAACTTAGAGTCATAGAGTCATAGAGATGTACAGCACAGAAACAGACCCTTCGGTCCAACCTGTCCATGCCGACCGGATATCCCCTAATCTAGTCACACCTGCCAGCACTCGGCCCATATCCCTCCAAACCCTTCCTATTCGTATACTCATCCAATTGCCTCTTAAATGTTGCAATTGTACCAGCCTCCACTACTTCCTCTGGTGGTTCATTCCATACATGTAAAAAACCTCTGTGTGAAAAAGTTTTATATCTTTCCCCTCTCATCCTAAACCTATGCCCTCTAGTTCTGGACTCCCAGACCCCAGGGAAAAGACTTTGCCTCTTTATCCTATCCATGCCTCTCAGAATTTTGTAAACCTCTATAAGGTCACCCTTCAGCCTTCGGTGCTCCAGGGAAAACAGCCCCAGCCTGTTCAGCCTCTCCCTATAGTTCAAGTCCTCCAACCCTGGCAACATCCTTGTAAATCTTTTCTGAACTCTTTCAAGTTTCACAACATCTTTCCAATAGGAAGGAAACCAGACTTGCACACAATATTCCAACAATGGCCTAACCAATGTCCTGTACAGCTGCAACATGACCTCCCAACCCCTGTACTCAATACTCTGACCAATAAAGGAAAGCATACTAAATGCCTTCTTCACTATCCTATCTACCTGTGACTCCACTTTCAAGGAGCTATGAACCTGCACTCCAAGGTCTCTTTGTTCAGCAACACTCCCTAGGACCTTACCATTAAGTGCATTAGTCCTGCTAAGATTTGCTTTCCCAAAATCAGCAACTCGCATTAATCTGAATTAAACTCCATCTGCCACTTCTCAGCCCATTGGCCCAACTGATCAAGATCCCGTTGTAATCTGAGGTAACCCTCTTCGCTGTCCACTACACCTCCAATTTTGATGTCATCTGCAAACTTACTAACTGTACCTCTTCTGCTCGCATGCAAATCATTTAAGTAAATGACAAAAAGTAGAGGACCCAGCACCAATCCTTGTGGCACTCCACTGGTCACAGGCCTCCAGTCTGAAAAACAACCCTCCACCACCAACCTCTGTCTTCTACCTTTTGAGCCAGTTCTGTATCCAAATGGCTAGTTCTCCCTCTATTCTGTGAGACCTAACCTTGCTAATTAGTCTCCCATGGGGAACCTTGTCAAATGCCTTACTGAAGTCCATATAGATCACATCTATGGCTCTGCACTCATCAATCCTCTTTGTTACTTCATCAAAAAACTCAAACAATTCGTGAGACATGATTTCTCACGCATAAAGCCAAGTGGACTATCCCTAATCAGTCCTTGCCTTTCCAAATACATGTACATCCTGTCCCTCAGGATTCCCTCCAACAACTTGCCCACCACCAACGTCAGGCTCACTGGTCTATAATTCCCTGGCTTGTCTTTACCACCTTTCTTATCCAGTGGCACCACGTTACCCAACCTCCAGTCTTCCGGCTCCTCACCTGTGACTATTGATAATACAAATACCTCAGCAAGAGGCCCAGCAATCACTTCTCTAGCTTCCCACAAAGTTCTAGGGTACACCTGATCAGGTCCTGGTGATTTATCCATCCTTACCCATTTCAAGACATCCAGTACTTCCTCCTCTGTAATATGGACATTTTGCAAGATGTCACCATCTAATTCCCTACAGTCTATATCTTCCATATCCTTCTCCACAGTAAATACTGAAGCAAAATACTCATTTAGTATCTCCCCCATTTTCTGTGGCTCCACACAAAGGCTGCCTTGCTGATCTTTGAGGGGCCCTATTCTCTCCCTAGTTACCCTTTGTCCTTAACTTAGAAGGGTTAATATACCTTCGAGAGCTGATAACAGAAACAAATGATCAAACTCTTCAAGGGCACTATCAGGGTATTCTAGCAAAAACAAAGGAAATTAAATTAAAATGCCATTATTGACTGATGACTTTGTCCAAAAGTGTCTCTTTATCTGCTTTTGAACAAATCAAATTAACCAAATAAAAAATTAAGCAAATCAACCCCTTAATGAGGAGCTTTAAGATTATGTAACAAAATAACCAAAATTGTCAAAGGAAACATATCAGTGTGTCACTTCACAAAAAAAAGTTTACTAATTGTTTCCTTATGCTCTTCACAATACCAACTGAACAAAATAAACTAAGTTAAAAATCACACAACACCAGGTTATAGTCCAACAGGTTTAATTGGAAGCACACTAGCTTTCGGAGCAACGCTCCTTCATCTTGTGGGGTGAATTTGTACTTGCAGAGCCACATTTTACCCTGCCCAAAAACTGCATGCATTCATGAATGCATCTACATGAATGCATCTACGTGAATGCATGCAGTTTTTGTGCAGGGTACAATGTGGCTCTGCAAGTACAAATTCACCCCACAAGATGAAGGAGCGTTGCTCCGAAAGCTAGTGTGCTTCCAATTAAACCTGTTGGACTATAACCTGGTGTTGTGTGATTTTTAACTTTGTACACCCCAGTCCAACACCGGCATCTCCAAATCAAAATAAACTATTTAATGGATGAACTGCTCCTCAAAGGGATAAGAGTGTTTGTGTGCTCAAAAGAAAGCCCAGTTAATGACCACCATCTACACATGAATATACACAAAATCTATGCAGCATTCAATCCACACATTGTCTAGTCAGTTCTGATATAACGCGGTAGTCTGTTCTCATGTGATCTCGTGTTATAAGAAAATCACGCAATAGCCATACAATTTAAACAAATGGGACCAGAATCACGTTATCATCAATATGGGTTATAGCCAATGGGACCAGAATCACATTATAGCCAAATAATGGTCTAAATTCTTCAATCATGTTAAAGCCAATTCACAATGAAGAAACACACGTCATAGCAGAATCATGTACCTCAGAAATTTGAACTGAATAATTATGAGAGTTCTAAATGATCAAAATTAGCATGGGTACCAGTTAAACTACTCAGATGATAGCAATGTTGGCCAGAGTAGCCAACTGGTGACAGACACACAGCTCTGTAGGAAAGAGAGAGAAGCAACACATATGTGAAACATACAGGAGGCTGGGCCTGACATACAAGGTTAAAGACTCAGCTTTCTCAACATGTCTAAACACCACCTCAGGAAGCTCAGGGAATCATGTCAGGTTGTAGCAACCACTTACAAACTTCAAGAGCTGATGTCAGCTGGTTATTATTCTATACTTTGACGATTAAAGTCACCCTCAACCTTTTGCCTCTAGTCTATTCCAAGCATCTACCAGAGATATTTTCAGGATCTTGCAGTTGGCAGTACACAATTACAGAGACAAGTGACTGACAGTGTGTTTACCAGGTTCTCCAATTATGTCAACTTTGCCAGCAATGATGCCAGTGTAAATTGCAATTGTGTGGCTCCAATTGCTTTCCATCTGGAGGGCTTTAATGATTGTACACACGTGGCAATTAAGACACATATAGATAAACCAAGAATGTTAATCAACTCCAAAGTCTTCTACTAGATCAATATATAGTTGTGCAACAACAAAAATTATTACTATTACAGGTGAGATGCACAAGATGCTTAGTCAGCTGCGCTGAAGTTTGCTTCTTGTAGCATTCCACGCTTCTGAATGGTAGAGACCATGTCAATACTGCTATGATCAGATCCTGTTCCTATTCATAACAATTTGAGACATGATATTCCATACTGTTAGACTTCCACATGAGGATAGAGGGAATAATTCCCTTCGTCATTCACCTAAACTCTCAGTTGATTGCAACAAGATTAAATTGAAATGATACCTTTCTCATAGACCCAATGAACTTTTATATAATACAAAGACCTTCAGATGCTGGAAATCTGAGACAAAAACAGAAATTATGAGAGAAACTCAGCAGATCTGGCAACAACTGTGGGGAGAAAATAGAGCTAATCTTTCAAGTCTAGTGATCATTCTTGAAACTGTTCTTTTAATTCCTGTCCTCATGTATTCTTCCAAGAGATAAAAAGAAAATTGTGACTGTCAAGAAAACGCAGCAACATTTCTAATTCTTTGGGAGGCTAAGGAAATTTGACATGTCCACAAGGACACTTCCCAATTTTTATAGATGCACCGTAGAAAGCCTCCTATCTGGATGCATTACAATGTATTATTGCAACTAATCTTCCCAAGACTACAAGAGAGTCATGAACACAGCCCAGTCCATCACACAAACCAGACTTCCATTCATTGACTCCATCCTTACTTCTTGCTACCTTGGGAAAGCAACCAACATAATCAAAGACCCCTGCCACCCCGGTTATACTCTCTTCTACCCTCTTCTGTTAGGCAGATGATATAAATGTTTGAATATACATACAAGCAGATTTAAGAACAGCTTCTTCCCTGGTGTTAACAGACTTTTAAACAGACCTCTCAAATGTTAATTCTGTTCTCTCTCTCCTTCTCTCTGCACCTTTTTTGTGGCTGTTAACACTGTATTCTGCACTCTGTTCTGCTAGGAGAAAGTGAGGATTGCAGATGTTGGAGATCAGAGTTTAGTGTGTGGTGCTGGAAAGGCACAACAGGTCAGGAATGATTATTCCTGATGAAGGGCTTATGCCTGAAACATCAATTCTCCTGCCCTTCAGATGCTGCCTGACCTGCTGTACTTTTCCAGCACCACACTCTCAAATCTGTTCTGCTACCCTGACTGACTTTGTATGGTACGATCTACCTGTATAGCACGCAAAACAATACTTTATGCTGTATCTTGGTATACGTAACAACAATAAATCGATCAATCAATCAATCAAAATACACCTTCAGTTTGTGACATAATCAGCAGGGAGGGTTTGATGGTGAACAGAGAGTCAATCGATCCTAATTATCTATGTACTTACTAGAGATCACACTCCAATTTGTTTTGAGCTTCTTTGATACTTTTAGGTGTTACATCCCATTGGTCCTACACATCAACTGTAGTCATTGATTATGTAGCTGTCTCTTTTCTAAAAAATCTAATATTAGAAAGAAGATCTAAACATAACTAGGATTCTGATCTGTCATACCAAACCTCATCTATGGCTTCATTGGTTCCATGGAAGGGTGAGTGATTGAGTAGGTGAACCTCAGAGAGATTGAGGTATTTTGGATAATTATCCCGCCACATGTAGGGTGTCCCTGTCCAGGATAAAAAACATGAATGCATACTGTCAAGGTGAGAAGGTTGTAAGTGACCACTATGCGGGTTTCCATATTCCACACAAAGTAAGAGAGCTTTCAACACCACCA
This sequence comes from Hemiscyllium ocellatum, assembly GCF_020745735.1. Classification (NCBI taxonomy): domain Eukaryota; kingdom Metazoa; phylum Chordata; class Chondrichthyes; order Orectolobiformes; family Hemiscylliidae; genus Hemiscyllium; species Hemiscyllium ocellatum. The sequence goes on from NC_083405.1 coordinate 35,122,584, forward strand.
AGCTGCCATGATGTCCCTAGTTCCTCATTTCCAATTGCCAAGCACGTTGAATCTTCCAGACCTCCTCCTCTGCACATTGTTCAGTGAGAGATGGTTGGCTGGTCATTTCTGCTTCTGTAGCTCCCCCTGGTGTTTTGTGTTCTCTTTCCACGGGGAAAGCAAAGAGGCTGATGAGTAAAGATTAACGCATTTGTGTTCACCCAAAGAAAGGAGAGCATTTGTTGAGGGAGACTACAAGAGAAAGGCATGACACTGACATTGCTTAAAGACGAAGGTGCACAGCAATGGAGGACAGATGGACAGGGATGTGAGGAAGGGCATTCATGGTCAGGGATGGGAATATTTTAAAGCGAGTTGGTGTGAGGTGTGATTTACTGAAACAGGTTTGAGAAGGTGAATAAAGGGGTTAGGATTATAGCCTATGATGATGTAGGTGAATATGCTCCAGTTGCCACTTTTTGCGCCCTGGTTAGGTCTTTGTACTGTTTCCTATATTGTATCCATGTGCATCTTCCGGCACCTCTCGGTTCTTCTATTCAGTCTTTTGCTCCTTTATAGTTAACAGTATCTGCTTCCGGGTTTTCACAGAGCCCAGAAGCACATCCAAGAAGTCGTCCATGAAGTGAGGTACTGACTTTGATGATACTATGCCCAATTCTGATCTTTCTCCTCTTTCTTCTCGACCTTGATTGCTTCAAGTTGGATTCTGCCTTGCAAATAAAGGAATCAAATTGCATCATTCAAATGGCCATTGTGGCCAATATTGCAATTTTTGGTTTGAAACCCTGAGTTAAAATGCAAATAAGGTCACTGCATTAAAAAAAAACACTCAGAGATACTTAATATATTTCTAGGTTGCCCAGGTACTACCATGTCTCTTCCTTCCCCCATCAAGCATCACCCTTCTAGGCCTCAACATACCTGCATATTAATATTCAACCTCATGTTCCTAACAGTTCCAACTAGGATTGTTATCTGGTTAACACCATCTCAGACTGGCTGAGAACCACTTTTTAATCGCTATTTATGAAGTCTGAGCATTATATTTACTGGAGTGTTTGTAGTTTTAAACACAGGTTTTGTAATTAACCCGGATATCGCAATGAGTTTCAACATAATGGCATTGTAAAAAAGAAATCGAAAATGCATTTTCAAAATAAACTGCTATAATGAGGTAAACTCAATGCTTCCATCAATTCTGTACATCAAAGTCAAATTATGGTAATAATAGTAGACAGATCTGTAATTATATCGATACATGAAATTCTAAAAATAATATTATAATTTATAGTGCACTCAATTAAAAGATATTAATACTGTGGATTTATAAAGAAAGCATAAACTAGGAATTCAAATTAAGCAAGGGAGCTTTAATGGGTTTGACATTTAAAAAAAATTCAGCTTCCTATGAAAATGTTCACAGCCAGATACAGTTAAACCAAATTTAATTCAATTTAAAGCAGTTAAACTAAATTTCCATTCCCTCCTTCTAGTATCAGATGTTATGATTCAAGGGCGAACAAGCTGTCACTGGTTAATGATAGGAGTACGTGAGGGCAGGAAAAATGTGACCTTCACATATGCTCTTGGGTTCTTATTGTTTTCAAAGGATGTAAGCCACCTCCTTGACATTATCAGTTCATAAAGAAGAACAATTAAAAAGTCACCAATCACTTATCTCACAAAAAACATTTATCAGTACGGGTTATAAAAACACTATTAAGTGAGGTGGTTTGGGGACTGTTGGCAGATTGCAGAAGGGCTTTGTTACATATAGACCTTCTGTTGACAATTCACCTTCATTTCAAAACTATATCAGGGAATTATACTTGTGTCTCTGAATCTTAAACAATGCTGTTCCTCTCGGGAGAAGAATTTGACTTTGTTCGACAGTATCACACAGGTGACCAGCAGTCAGGAGCCCACTGAAAAACAAGAGGGATGTAGAATGCTTTGAGGTTTCACTATTATCTGTCTTCCCATGACTCCACAGAATTGAAATCTACAGTTCTTCCTCTACCTAGAATTTTAAACATAACTGCTGTACTGTGGTTCTTCAAAATGAATTCAATAAAAAATTGCTTCTAATAACACAAGCTGTTTCACTACACAGTGTATAATGAACTGCATTACTAACATGTTGGCCCTCTGGGAAGGCAAAGCCAGATGTGTACTCAGTGAAATTGCTACACAATTGGGTATTACAGAATCAAGAGAACTCATTTTCATCCTGCACACACTAATGTAAAGCATTCTGGACAGGAGGAATGCAATTTAGGTGACTGAAGCCTATCTACTCTTTCCTATAGAAATATATCCTAATCTATAACTCAATAAAGTATGAGACACTCAACTAGTTAACAAATCAAAATAAATTGTAAAAACATATTTCAGTGTGTCATTGAGATATTGTATATGAAAAATGCACTTTCATGTTAGGCTTTTTTGAATGTTTTCTTATCAGAACTAAAAAAAAACTAGATCACACAGTAAGTAAATCAAGCCTTGCGACAGCTATGAAAATATGTAGCAGTAAGTGATTAATATAATTAGACAAAAAAAATTGTGACGTGCTTTTAGTGGGGGAAGAATCATGCCTTATGTTGGGTTATGGTCCCACTAAGAGTTAACATTGTCTGAAAGGTTTATTGTAAAAAAATAGCTTGCTTCCAGTATCTCATTGCATGATTAAGCTTCTTAGGAAATAAACATGAAGAAGCAGGGATGATCCAGAATTCATTTATATGGGTAAATATGTTCCATGAGTCATCAGTGTTCACTGTTTGGGTTGAGCTTAAGGACAAAGTGGCTACAGCAGTCATTTCTTTCATGAAGAATTCAATTAAAATTCTGTGTATTAGCTAAAAAGGTTCTAACACTTGATGATTGAAGAACTCATTTAAAAATAAGTTGGACTTTTGAGATAGCCAAGCTGAGAGTCAATTCATAGACATAAGAATCAAGGTGAGTAAGGGACATACCTGAGTGAGACACAGACCTTGAATAGCAAATTAGGTTCAAGACAGAGTTTCTTCTAAGTCTTTTTTTGTTTTAACTACAATTTAAGAGTCAAGTTTCACAAAGAATGGACAGCGAAGAAGGTTATCTCAAATTACAACAGGATCTTGACCAGACGGGCCAATGGGCTAAGAAGTGGCAGATAGAGTTTAATTCAGATAAATGCGAGGTGCTGCATTTTGGGAAGCAAATCTTAGCAGGACTTATACGCTTAATGGTAAGGTCCTAGGGAATGTTGCTGAACAAAGAGACTTTGGAGTGCAGGTTCATAGCTTCTTGAAAGTGGAGTCGCAGGTAGATAGGATAGTGAAGAAGGCGTTCGGTATGCTTTCCTTTATTGGTCAGAATATTGAGTATAGTAGTTGTGTCTGTACAGGGCATTGGTTAGGCCACTTTTGGAATATTGCATGCAAATCTGGTCTCCTTTCTATCGGAAGGATGTTGTGAAACTTGAAAGGGTTCAGAAATGACTTGCAAGGATGTTGGCAGGAGGGTTTGAACTATAGGGAGAGGTTGAATAAGCTGGGGCTGTTTTCCCTAGAGCGTTGGAGGCTGAGGGCTGACCTTATAGAGGTTTATAAAATCATGAGGGGCATGGATAGGATGAATCGACAAAGTCTCTTCCCTGGGGTGGGGGAATCAAGAACTAGAGGGCATAGGTTTAGGGTAAGAGGGAAAAGATATAAAAGAGACCTGAGGCGCACCTTTTTCACACAGAGGGTGGTACGTGTATGGAATGAGCTGCCAGAGGATGTGGTGGAGGCTGATATGATTGCAACAATTGAAAGACATCTGGATGGGTATATGAATAGGAAGGGTTTGGAGGGATATGGGCTGGGTGCTGGCAGGTGGGACTAGATTGGTTGGGATATCTGGTCGGTATGGATGGGTTGGACCAAAGGGTCTGTTTCCATGCTATACACCTCTATAGATCACCTTGTCAAACAGGAAAGTGTCTGATGGCATCAGTTATCTGTCAATCTGTCAAAGTATTTGGTTCAATATGTGTTTATTTCTGTAGCAGAACTAGTTAGTGACTCATACAGGTTTTTCAAACCTTATGCTCATTAACAAACACATGGTTGAGAAAGTATAAATGAGTGAAATATAAAACAAGTAGCAAAATACATTCAGGTGGAAGTTTGGTGCACAAGTGAAAGAGGTGCTTTAAGTGAAGTTTTTGCAATTAGTGTTCAGCATTAGACAGATTTATCTGGACTAATAATGTTTCTCAGTAATTGTAAGGTTTATTGAATTAAGGCGAAATAACATGAAGTTAGTATAAGTAATTCAACTCAAAATAAATAAAAAGGAAGTGAAATCACATGAAGGCACACAAAGTTGCTCAGTCATGTGGAATGCAGGTCCTGTAGACTGGAGGAAGTTGTAGGTATTACACTGGTGAGGTGGATGACCATGGAGGAGGAATATTTCAGCAGCTGCAGAAACTTTGGTTCTGAGCTTTGGAATTTGAGTAGTAGCTGGAGTCACTACGGCACATCTGCAAGTCTAAAAGCTACAGGGTTAGCACAGCAAAGAGGCAGTCAGACTTCACACCAGGAGCACTGAAGCAGAAGAGGAATGGCCAACCCCCAGGTAATCCAACAAAACCACTCAGGTCATACAGGAGGTGCCTAATGTTCCACTTGCTAATTTGTTTTCAATTTGGATACTGGTTATGGTGATGATTCCTCAGAGGAATGCTGTCAGAACCCAAGTTGGTGGCCCACTGAGGGTTCAGTTGTACAGCATGGGAGGAAAAAGAAAGGAAGAGCAGAAGTGACTGTGCACTGATTAGTTCAGTGAACAGACAGGTACTTCTGTGACAGCAAATATGAATCCAGGATGGTATGTTGCCTTCCAGGTGCCAGGGTCAAGGATTCATCAAGTCTTGTAGGACAGTCTCATAGAGGAGGGTGAAAAGCACAAGGTTATGATCAATTTCAATGTTCATGTCAATTCCTCCTCTTGCTCTATCATAGATTTGCTTTCCTGGTAATCAAACTGCAGGTTGAGGCTTCTTTTCGGAGTCACATCATTTACAATGTAATCATTACATTCAAAATACTTGTAGCTAGGCTACATTGTTAGGTTTTGTATGATTGTTCGTAGACTCAGAGTCATAGAGATGTACGGCATGGAAACAGACCCATCGGTCCAACTCGACCATGCTGACCAGATATCCGAAATTAATCGTGTCCTATTTGCCTGCACTTGAGCCATATCCCTCTAAATCCCTATCCATAGGAGCCATGTCCAAGGCCTTTGAGCTATTTTCCACTTTGTATTCTTCTTTAAAGAAGATAAAGGTATTATTCCCCATGATTCTGCATTGGTGGAAACTTGCCTTATTACAAAACTTAAAACAAATTCCTTTCAGAGTACACATCATTGTGCACAAAGGCCCAAATTGTCAGTACAGTGAAAGCCCTCTGGATTGGAGAAAGCCAGCAGTTTCATAAAAATAGACAACCCCTCATTGTTTTTGCTATTTTTCCACGATAAATTGAAGAGAACATGAGCCCTACAGAATGATGTGTCTGTACTTTTTTGTAGTAGATTGGAAAAAGGCAAGTTTTTTTTAAATTCATTAGATGAGAGTTTCACTGGCTAAGCAGCATTTAATGTCCATCCCTAATTACCCAGAGGGCAGTTAAGAGTCACCCACATTGCTATGGATCTGGAGTCACAAATAGGCCAGAAGCCAGGAAATGATGGTTGATTTTTTTTTCCCTAAGTGAACCAAATGGGGTTTTTCGAAACAGTCAACAGTGGATTCGTGATCATCATTAAACTCTTAATTCCAAACTTCTTTTTTGACTGAATTCAAATTCCACCAAGGCAGATAGATAGATTCCCAGGTGCCCAGAATATTATCTGAGTCTCTGGATTAACAGTCCAGCGACAATACCACTGGGCCATTACCTCCCCCCAAGTGCGTGAGAACTGGTTCACCAATAGATGTTAACCGTGCCCTGTGAAAGCTGAATTTTGTGCAGAACTCTTGTTGAAGAAGATGGATCAATTCTCTTAAGGCTTCCATTTTGTATCTCAGTCTGTTGTGACTAACTATTGTATGAGGTGCTGTATGTGATCTGCTGTGGAACAGCAGATGCAATACCATGGATAAGAGTGAAGCCATACACTTTGATGTAAAAAACAGATAGGAAGAGTATTATTTAATTGGTGATATATGCTGGGAAACATGGATATACACAGGGATCTGGGTGACCTTGTATACCAGACAATGAAAGAAAACGGGCATTTGTAGTGAGAAATTGGGAAGGCAAATGATATGTTTGCATTCATTGCAAGAGCATTTGGGATAGAAAATAGGGATGTCTTATTACAGTTGTATAGGGCCTTGGTAAGACTGCACATAAAATATTTTGTGCAGTAGGCAGATATTGGAGATGGAAGCATAGTCGAATGAAAAAAGATTGTTTTATCTGGGCCTTTATTCACTAAACTTTAGAAAAATGTGAGGACATCTGATAGAACACACAAGATTCTAACAGGGAATGTGAGCAGAGTGTTTCCACAGGATTTGCAGTCTTGAACCAGGGGTCACAGGATCAATATACACATAGGTCATTGCCAACCTGTACAATTTGCGACCATAGAGGGTTGTGGAGGCTCCACTCACTGAATATATTCAAAAAATAGATAGATAAATGTTTAAAGTTTAAATGCATCAATGGGTATGGACAAAAAGTGGGAAAAGGTTAGAGGATCAGCCATAATTATACTGAATGGCAAACCAGGGCAGGACTTCCACAATTAATGTTAGGGCCATGGGGAATGTTCTCAAACAGAGAAATCGAGGGGTGCAGGTACACTGTTCTTTGAAAAAAAGTCACAACTAGCTCGGGTGGTGAAAAAGACACTTAGCACTTGCCTTCCTCAGTCAGAGTATTGAGTACAGGCCTTAGGATGCCATGTTACGGCTGTACAAGATATTGATGAAGCCACATTGGAATACTGCATACAATTCTGGCTGCCTTTGGTACAAAGGATGTTATTAAATTGGAAAGGGTGCAAAAAAGTTTCATTAGTATATTACAGAGACTGGAGGATTTGAGTTATAAGGAGAGGCTGGATAGGCTGGAGAGTAGGAGGCTAAGGGGTGATCTTGTAAAGGTTTATAAAATCATGAACAGCATTGATAAGGTGCATAGCTAAGATTGTTTCCCCCAGGTGGGGGAGTCCAAAACTAAAGGGCACAGGTTTAAGGTGAGAGTGGAAAGATTTAAAAGGAACCTGGGGGGCAACTTTTTCACACAGACGGTGGTGCATTTATGGAATGAGCTGCCAGGGAGGTGGTAGAGGCTGGTACAATTCCAACATTTAAAAGTTAAAAATCACATATCACCTGGTTATAGTCCAACAGGTTTATTTAGAAGTACAAGCTTTTGGAGTGCTGCTTCTTCAACAGGTAGCTAGTGGGGCAGGATCATTGGACAGTAAAAAGTGAGGTCTGCAGATGCTGGAGATCAGAGCTGAAAATGTGTTGCTGGTTAAAGCACAGCAGGTCAGGCAGCATCCAAGGAACAGGAAATTCGACGTTTCGGGCCAGAGCCCTTCATCAGGAAACACATGCTACCTGACAAAGGTGCAGTGCTCCAAAAGCTAGTGCTTCCAAATACACCTGTTGGACTATAACCTGGTGTTGAGTGACTTTTAACTTTGTACACCCCAGTCCAACACCGCACATCCACGTTATGGCTAACATTTAAAAGACATTTGGATAGGGACAAGGATAGGAAAGATATAGAGGGATACGGGCCAAATGCAGGCAAACAGGGCTGGTTCAGCCTAGAAACCTGGTGGGCATGGACACATTGTGCTGACGGATCTGTTTTCATGATCTCTGACTCCCACAGTCTCCCTCTTTGGCAGAAAGCGTGTCAAGTCAAAATATTCCACAAGATGTGGAAAGAAAGTTAGACGCAGCTCAGGCATTCAACTGAAGCATTCTTGATGCATCCAATCCAATACTGTCTGCTCCATCCAAAAGAGATTAATAAATTAAATTAACAATGTCTTACACCCACAAATGGACAGCTCTCGTATTAGGTGTTTAATCAGCTGGGTTAATTATTTCTCCACATGGGAACTGAGAAAATTAGAACTCAAAAATTACTCTTGTAGCAATTTTGCCAAGAGTCAAGAAGAGGTGGAACATGTGCATTATCAGATCCTTAACAGGGTTGGTTATTTTTGTTCATTTGCTGTCAGCTATAAGCTTGATGCCAACAGCAATATCATTTTTTAATTCTCCTGAAAACTTAGAATAGTAACTAAATAATATATCCAAGTTCTATAATTATTAGACTAAAGATTAAATACATTTTCCAGCCAATGCTCCCACAAACTGTGTTAACGTGTACAGTCAAACACAAAATATTAAGTTAAAATGTCATTTTTAACATTCCAAAGTACATACTCTCAGATCTTCTTCCAATTCTATCCCTACCTCAAAATTAAAGTTTATGGGAGATAACGTCAAGTTCCAGTGTCAATTTTAACTCCATATTTGGTGCGCCAAAATAGTGACAAACCATTCACCATCCTGCTACACTCCCAATTGCGCAGTTTGAAACCTGGGCAATTTTAACAGTTTGGTATTATCTGTTGGCTTCCTTCCTGAACCCAGCAGGAAATCACACTGACTTGGTGGACAGGAATGGGATTCGGTTAGCAAGGCACAGCAAGGATCCCAGGAGAATTCTGCAACAAACAGGGTGGCACGGTGGCTCAGTGGTTAGCACTGCTGCCCCACATCGCCAGGGACGTGGGTTTGATTACACCCTTGGATAGTTGTCCATATGGAGTTTGCACATTCTCCCCTTGTCTGGGTTTGGGTAGTGGGTTTGCTCCAGTTTCCTCCCACTGTCCGAAGATGTTCAAGTTAGGTGGATTGGCCACGCTAATTTGCCCATAGTGTCCAGGGATTTGTAGGTTAGGTGGGTTAACCATGAGAAATGCAGGGTTACAGGGATAGGTTAGGATATGTGTCTGGGTGAGATGCTGTTTGGAGGATGAGTGTGGACTCGATGGGATGAATGGCTTTCTCCCACACTGTAAGGATTCTATGAAACTCACAGGAGGCATTCTGTTCAGGAAAGGGAACAGAGACCCAAGGTTTCACTGCGATCAACAAACAAAATGGTAACAAATAAATTGAATCAATTTTATGGGTCTTTTCTGGCTGTAGATCTACCTGTGGCTAATTTTGTTTCTTGCTTGGTATTTCTGTGCAACTTACAAGAATCGTACACAGAGCTGGAAATGAAATTATAATAAGGTCCCAGTGATATAACTGGAGCATATTTAAAACAGGATCCTCCTGACTTTTGGGGGGAGTCTCAAATGGTTGCTTAAGAAAGTAGATTAAAATTGCATACAGTGACAGAGGATTGGTGGGCATAGTTGTTTCCCTGATGTGAACACCCACTGGTCACTTTCTCCTGAGCGCCTAGCATTAAAATAAAGGCTTTGTTCCAAAGTCCAGTGGACATCTTTTTGTTAATAATCTTATACTTGACAAGGAAAGGTTCACAAATTTGATTTCTCATAGGTCATCCTCCCACCTCAAAAGATTAGTAATTCTGCTGCTGCTGTTTAATTGCTGCTAATTACAATATATAACAAGGCTCCCAGCAGCAGCAGTTATGCAACAACAATAAACTCGTGCAAAAAGCAACTCGATAAATATCTGGTTAGCTTCAGGATTCAAGGGGCAATTTTAACCCTTCCCAGGCAGCAGAAATCAAGTGGGTGCAGAGTTTAGATCACCAAGATTACGTATAGTCATAGAGATATACAGCACAGAAATAGACCTCTCGATCCAACTCATCCATGCTGACCAGATATCCTAATCTTATCTAGTCCTGTTTGCCAGCACTTAGTCTATATATCCCTCTAAGCCCTTCTTATTCATATACCCACCCAAATGCCTTTTAAATGTTGTAATCGAACCAGCCCCCACCACTCCCTCTGGCAGCTCATTCCACACATGCACCACCCTCTGTGTGAAAAAGTTGCGCCTTAAGTTTCTTTTAAATCTTTCCCCCCTCACCCTAAACCTATGCATACTAGTTCTGGACTCCCCCATCCCATCTTGCATTATTCCTTGAATTGGTGTGCTGGGTGACAAAGCCTACTCCCTGTAACCTGGAAATGACCAACTGAAGCACAAAGCACTATGTGCTAGCTTATATTTGAGTTTTTCTTCCACCTTGCAAGGAAGCACCTGCCCTCATGTCGATACATCTGATAACACAGGTTAGTTTGTGAAACCTGTATGAATTCAGCTTTAGGGAATTGTATAGCATGTACTAATGTGTAATGAAACAACATATGAATATGCTTATGGAGTTATTTGGTAGCACCAAATCTTGGTTTGCTGAAAAATGTCAGTCTGTTGAAGTTTTAACATCTGGACAATTCTCAGTAGCCACCAATGTAAAGGGGAAACCACACTGATACTGTGTGAGAGGAGAGTACTCACTGGTTGGCAAGTAGACTTTGATTGACAATGGCGTTGCCATAGTGAATGCACCAGTGTACCTAATGGAATTCCAATGCTTCCATATGCTATAAACTGGCCTTATTGGCAATCATGCAAATAGGGCCTAAGCCCTTTGTTCAACACACAAGCTCGATACCAAAATTAGGCTTTTCAAAGTTACCCTTTTTGTTCTTTGCTCCTGAAGAGTGCCCTCAGATTTCTTGGGAAGGGTGACTTAACACAAAGGTTTCAGCACCAGGCAAAGCTATTTATTTCATGTTGCTACTACATAGTAGCAACACAAATGGTGTTTGCCATGAATAACACGCTATCTTCAAGCCAAAAAGACACTGTCCACCAGATAAATGAATAACATGGTAAGTGGGGTGTATATATAGATGCACACAGGGACAACAAGCCAAACCAAATCAGACTCACTATCACTGGATTCATAAAGTTAAATTAAAACATTCAATTTTGCTCAAAAGTGCACAATTCTTCCAAGGCAGATTTTAAAAATTACAGAACCTAAATACCAAGTTATAACTTAAAAAATAACAATTTATTCTTAATAAAGTAACTTTAGCAAAACCCAGAAACTTTATATCTACAATTTAAATGCAATCTGCTTTGAATATAAACCCACACTGACAGATAGATAATTAAGGATCAGTTTATTATAATTGTAATTTGCTGGTTTGATAATGATTTAAGCTATAAATACCAGGCCTTCATGAAATCCTTGGATGGTAGATTCTATTATTTGCACGTAGCACTGTATAGCTTCCTTGAATGCTGAAGTCACCAGTCAATGCAAACAGCTTTTGTGGACCTTTGGAAACTTCTAACTTATTTCTCAGAGACTGGGGTTATTTTCTCAGATCTTTCAACAAATCAATAATTGGAGGATAACTAGATATAGCAAAACCAAAAACCCAGTTCAGTCCGGTAGCTTCCAAAGCAAAAAGTGCCTCCTGCCCACAAATCCAGTCAGAACCAATTCACTCTTTGTTTTTTCTTTCTTTTTAGTCAACATTCTCTGTGGTTCACTGGCCAGTACTAATCCTCCCTTGATTGACCAATTCAACACCCAACCAGCTCCCAGTCCCTGAGCATAATAACATCTTGGTGCTGAAACATCTAATGTAGTGATTAATCTGCATTATCTTTCCAGACCAGTTCCCAACAGCATCACACTTTTGTTCATTTCTTTTGTGTTAAAACAAACTGCTGTTCAAAGTACAAAGTTCGATTCTCAACTTCAATTCACAGTTCAAATCCAAAGCTGAGAAAAGTAGAGATAGTTTCGACATATATGAATTTCAATGCTGATGTAATTTTTGTCATCCATATGTCCAAAAAAACAGCTAATGAGAGTCCAGAGAAAGTATATTCCCATTGGAGTGAAAGGAAATGTTGGTAGGTATAGGGAATGCTGGATGACAAAAGAAATTGAGCTTTTGGTTAAGAAAAAGAAGGAAGCATATGTCAGGTGTAGACAGGATAGATCAAGTGATTCCTTAGAAGAGTGTAAAAGTAGCAGGAGTATACTTAAGAGGGAAATCAGGAGCGCAAAAAGGGGACATGAGATAGCTTTGGCAAATAGAATTAAGGAGAATCCAAAGGGTTTTACAAATACATAAAGGACAAAAGGATAACTAGGGAGAGAATAGGGCCCCTCAAAGATCAGCAAGATGCTCTTTGTAGGCAGCTGCAGGAGATGAGGGAGATACTAAACGAGTATTTTGCATCAGCATTTACTGTCCATACGTCCATATTACAGAGGAGGAAGTGCTGGATGTCTTGAAATGCATAAAGGTGGATAAATCCCCAGGACTTGATCAGGTGTACCCAAGAACTCTGTGGGAAGCTAGGGAAGTGATTGCTGGGCCTCTTGCTGAGATAGTTGCATCATCGATAGTCACAGGTGAGGTGCCGGAAGACTGGAGGTTGGCTAATATGGTGCCACTATTTAAGAAAGGTGGTAAGGACAAGCCAGGGCACCATAGGCCAGTGAGCCTGACATCAGTGGTGGGCAAGTTGTTGGAGGAAATCCTGAGGTACAGGAATTAGATGTATTTGGAAAGGCAAGGATTGATTAGGAATAGTCAACAAGGCTTTGTGCATGGGAAATCATGTCTCACAAACTTGATTTGAGTTTTTTGAAGAAATAATAAAGAAGATTGATGAGGGCAGAGTGGTGATCTATATGGACTTCAGTAAGGCGTTCGACAAGGTTCCCCGTGGGAGACTGATTAGCAAGGTTAGATCTCATGGAATACAGGGAGAACTAGCCATTTTGATACAGAACTGGCTTGAAGGTAGAAGCCAGAGAGTGGTGGTGGAGGGTTATTTTTCAAACTGGAGGCCTGTGACCAGTGGAGTGTCACAAGGATCAGTGCTAGGTCCACTGCTTTTCATCATTTACGTAAATAATTTGGATGTCAGAATAGAGGTGTAGTTAGCAAGTTTGCAGATGACAACAAAATTGGAGGTGTAGAGGGCAGTGAAGAAGTTTACCTCAGATTACAACAGGATCTTGACCAGATGGGCCAATGGGCTGAGAAGTGGCAGATGGAGTTTCATTTAGATAAATGTGAGGTGCTGCATTTTGGGAAAGCAAATCTTAGCAGGACTAATACACTTAATGGTAAGGTCCTCATGAGTGTTGCTAAACAAAGAGACCTTGGACTGTAGGTTCATAGCTCCTTGAAAGTGGAGTTGCGGGTAGATAGGATAATGAAGAAGGCGTTTGGTATGCTTTCTTTTATTGGTCAGAGTATTGAGTACAGGAGTTGGAAGGGTCATGTTGCGGCTGTACAGGACATTGGTTAGGCCACTGTTGGAATAATGCGTTCAATTCTGGTCTCCTTCCTATCGGAAAGATGTTGTGAAACTTGAAAAGGTTCAGAAAAGATTTACAAGGATTGTGCCAGGATTGGAACATTTGAGCTATAGGGAAATATTGAATAGGCTGGGGCTGTTTTCCCCGGAGCATTGGAGGCTGAGGGGTGATTTTCTAGAAGTTTATAAAATAATGACAGGCACGGATAGGATTAATAGACTAAGTCTTTTCCTTGTGGTGGGGGAGTCCAGAATTAGAGGCCATAGGTTTAGGGTGAGAGTGGAAAGATAATAAAGAGATTGAAGAGGCAACTTTTTCACACAGAGGGTGGTACGTGTATGGAATGAGCTGCCAGAGGATGTGGTGGAGGCTGATACAATTGCAGCATTTAAGAGGCATTTGGATGGGTATATGAATAGGAAGGGTTTGGAGGAATATGGGCCGGGTGCTGGCAGGTGGGACTAGATTGGGTTGGGATATCTGGTCAGCATGGAAGAGTTGGACCTGTTTCAATGCAGTACATCTCTATGACTCTATGGCTAGCAGATCATATTGAACAGCAAAACCCTTTTGCAGTTTGTGACAAGATTGGTTGGATATAGTCAATACCTGTCATATTTTTCTAAACTCAAAACGTAATATCCAACATTACATATGACTCTGTGATGGGACAACATTTGCTAAATAATCCTGAATGTGCAAAGGAAGTACACTGAAAACCAAGTTCGGATTCTCAGCTGGGCTTTGCAGAGTGGTGTACTTATGTATAATGGAAACTACATGAATTGATAATTAAGACCTTTCTTTGCAGATAGAAAGAACAAGTATACACATTGCACCCCTATCAACGCAATTAAATAAGTGACAGCCAACATTCCCTCTAAGATGCGTGGTTGTGTGCTCAGAAGTTCCGTGCTGATTGTAGAATTAACTTCTGATTTTGGAAATCAATGCCGTGCACAGACCTCAGAATGTCGCACAGCCCTGAAAGAAAATTAGAGGGAACACTAGTGGCAGCCATTTGTTTTCATTTTCAAGGCAATGTCTTGACTAAGCATAGTCAACCTGCCTGGTTTAATATTTAAACAGTTACCTGTCAGTGATCATTGACTGGGACATTCTCTATGGCAATGGCTCTATCAAAGTCCATTTGCCAATCAATGGTGTTTATTTCAGCAGTAAAGCAACCACTGTTACATCAGGGTTCAGTACCCTCAGTACCACGCCAAAAATATCCAGATAACAACAGGGTTCCTATATGTATGCAACCTTTCTGTTAGAACTTTAAGCTGAGGCAAAGCTGCCAGGGATTCACCATTCCAAACTTTGTCTACTCTACTGCACAAGCAGAAAGGACAGTCCCTAAAAGCTAGCAGTAATCTTCAGTACCTCTGTATGTTGGATCCCAGTGAGGGGTATCTGAGGCCAGCCTAAAATTGAACTTCAGGCCTGAGTAATATTGAATGAACAAGTTTTGGCATCAATTATTTCTCTGTAGACAGCTCGCCCATATGAAGAGGTTAACTATAACTCGGCTCCTACTTTATTCTAAGATATTAAACTTCTGAAAGGGAGCTTTAAACAGTATAAAAGCCCTTCAATTGCATATATAAATGGTCTACCTCCTGTTTGAGGCACTGCTTTAACTCATTTGGCAAGTGTGTTCCACAAGCCATCACAAAATGTATGAATACTCAGTTAAACCGCTGCTGTAATCTATTTATGTGACTGGTTGCTATCTAGAACACATGTAATTCACATCAGACTTTGTCATTAACAGGAAAATAACTCTCTATTGTAAACAAGCTTATTCTTCAATGACAGGGAAAACGGTCTCTGTAGATCAGAAGTCCAGACCACAAGGTGGAAAGTTACTTTGCACAGTTCATTTGATTTTAGAAATGAAAACACAACACTGTCTGCAGAGTGATAGTGAATCTTTGATTCAATAACTGATTGAGTCTTCCATTGTATTCGAAATTTTTTTGTTAGAGTTTTTGAGGTTTTCTGTCTTTTCACTCAAACAGAAAAGGGGAGACAGAAGTATTTGCTGTTTGCTAGCACTGGATATCTCTGACTGCACAGCATTCATAGATCAATAACAAACTGTAAATGGACCAATCTGAGTGTTGTTGTCAGGCAGTTTTACCTTATCTCAAGGGTTAGGGATTGGGTATGTCTCTTGATGGGAACACGTTCACTGCTCCAAACGTGACATTGTTTTGTGCAGCTAAGCATTCTGGTCACAGCATCCCACTTGTTTTCCAAGTTCCAAAATTCTCTTGGTCCTTAACAATGAGTGTCCAACTTCCATTTTCTAGTTCATAACCCAAATGATATAATATATTCTCCTTTTTAACACTGCTAAAGGATCTGAAATTGTATCTAATTTCTACCATGACACTCAGCAGCCCATTTATATACATTCCCTTTCTCTTACCCCTCATTCCTTACACTTTCTTAGCTCCTATTGCACTCTAGCACTTCTTGTCTGTTCCATCCATCACCCTCTCCTCTCTCTCTTCCTCGCTCAGAAACAGAAAGTATCAGCATTTTAGCAATTGAACACAGACCTACATTGCCTTTTCTTACTTTCTGATGAGAGTAGGGGCATGAACGTACAGTAAAAGAGGCCTCTATGCAGAGTGCATTGAAAATCATTATGAGAACTTCCCATTCTCAACATCGAATGACACATGACTAACTGTTTAACCTCTTGAACTTTTTCCATGAGATTTGGACATTGCTGCCGGCATTTGTTGACCATCCTTAAATGCTCTCAAGAAAGTAGTGATGCATTGTCCTGTTGAGCTATTGACATGTAGCAATCCACAGCGCTCGTAGAAGCGAGCTCCAAGGTTTTGACCCAGCATCAGTGAAAGAACAGTGATGTGGTTCACAATTTGATTGCTGTGTGGTTTGGAGGGGCACTTGTAGGTGGGGGTGTTCGGATTCATTAGCAGAGTGATAATGGTATAGTGGTGAGCACAGCTGCCTACCAAGCTATTGACCTGGTTTAATTCCCAGCCATTGCATTGTAGTGGTTTCTAAACTGACTTTCAGGGCAGCACGGTGGCTCAGTGGTTAGCACTGCTGCCTCACAGAACAAGGGACCCAGGTTTGATTCCAGTCTCGGACGACCGATTGTATAGAGTTTGCACATTCTCCCTGTGTCTGTGTGGGTTTGCTCCAGTTTCCTCCCGCAGTCCAAAGATGTGCAGATCAGGTGAATTGACCATGCTAAATTGCCCATAGCGATAGGTATATGGGAAATGGGTCTGGGTGGATTATTCTTTGGAGGGTCGGTGTGCACTGATTGGGCTGAAGGGCCTGTTTCCACATGGTAGGGAAACTAATCTAATCTGTTTCCTTTGTCTTTCCAGGTAATAGAGGTTGTTGGTTTGAAGGGTGCTGTCAAAGGAGCCTTGCTGAGTCACTTTTAATTGACAAGAGTGGTAGCTCTGCTGTAACGATAGGATAATTTTGCAAATAAAAATGCCTCAATGTGAAAAGTGTCTAATAGAAATAAACCAGTACACTACAGAGAGAGCTGGTTGTGTTGCATTCATTTACAATATGATTGCAAGTTATGTAAAGAGCTGCTTTTTTGAGCTGGTGACTGAGATATAAAGATAATGAAGGGTGCTGACCACTTAGAATTACAGGTTTGACAAGATATAACTAGTGGAGTACGTTAGTTTACATCAAATCATAAAATGCTGGAAATGTTCAGCAAATCACAAGCACTTACGTAGAGTGAGAAACAGGATTCACAGAAGAATTTTCATTGGCATGTGGAGGCAGGTTTCAGACCATATAAGTCCATACAAAGAAACATAATCTAGATCCCAACTTAATTCCACTTCTGGGTTTCATCTGGGTAGGAGTAAGGTGATCACAGAATCCCTGCGATTAATGTGAGCAACGACTTGCAACTTTGGAGAACTGATTGCAACCACAGGTTTTCCAAGCACAAAACAGCCAATAAAACATTTTTTTTAAGCATAGCCACAGTTACAATATAGGAAATGCAGCTGATAATGCAGGCACAGTGGCTAGCACTGCTGCCTCACAGTGCCAGGAAAGCAGGTTCAATTCCAGCCTGTATGGTCATGTATGCAAACTCCACACTGGGGCGACAGTGTGGAGTTTGCACGTTCTCCCTGTGCCTGTGTGTGTTTCTGTTGGGTGCTCTGGTTTCCTCTCGTAGTCCAATGATGTGCAGGTCCAGTGGATTGACCATACTAAATTACTCATAGTGTTCAGGGATGTGTAGGTCATGTGTGTTTGCCATGGAAAAGGCAGAGTTAGGAGGATGGGTCTGGGTGGGACGCTCTTTGGAGGGTTGGTTGAATTGAGTTGAAAGGCCTGTTTCCACACTGTGGGGATTCTATAAAAAAGAAATGCACATAGCAAATTCACAAAAAAAAAGCAACGTGATAATGAACCTAAACTCTTTTTGTGGTGTTGATTCATGATTGAAATCTAAATAATACATCATTAAGAAATTAAGACACTAGTAATTAACGTGAGGACTGGAAGGTTGCTAATGTTGTCCCCCTGCACAAGAAGGGTAGTACAGAATTCCAGATAACCACAGACCAGTGAGTCTAATGTCAGTAGTGGGAAAATTGCTGGAAAAGGTACTGAGGGATAAAATCTATTTATATTTGGAAAATAATGGGCCTGTGCGAGGGATGTGTGAAGGAGATTGTGCCTTACCAACTTAATAGATTTCTTTGAGGAAGTGACCAAGTTGATAGATGAAGGAAGGGCTGTAGATGTCATATACGTGGACTTTATTAAGGGGTTTGATAAGGTTCCCCATGGTAAACTAATGGAGAAAATGAAATTACATGGTGTGCAGGGTATTCTAGCAGGTGGATAAAGTACTGGTTGGGCAACAGGAGACAGAGAGTGGTAGATGAAGGGAGTTGCTCGAAATAGAGAAAGGTAACCAGTGGTGTTCCACAGGGGTCAGTGCTCAGGCCACTGTTGTTTGTAATACCCATACATGATCTGGAAGAGGGCATTGTTGGTCTAATCAGTAAGTTTGCAGATGACACGAAGATTGGTGGAGTAGCAGAAAGCATTGAGCACTATCAAAGAATACAGGAGAATATAGATAGACTGGGGAGTTAGGTGGAGAAGTGTCAGATGGAGTTCAATCCAGGCAAATGTGAGGTGATGCATTTTGGGAAGTCTACTCTAGAGGGAAATATACTGTAAATGGAAGAGCCTTGGGAAAAGTTGATGAGCAGAAAGATCTGGGTGTTCAGGTCCATTGTACCCTGAAATGGTCAAGGCGGCATATGGTATGCTTGCCTTCATCGGACAGGGTGTTGCGTGTAAGAGCTGGCAGGTCATGCTAAAATTGTACAAGACATTGGTTCAGCTGCATTTAGAATACTGTGTGCAGTTCTGGTCATTACATTACCAAAAGGATGTGGAAACTTTGGAGAGACTGCAGAGAAGGTTTACGAGGATGTTGCCTGGTATGAAAGGTGCTAGCTACGAAGAAAGGTTGAATGGCTTAGGATTGTTTTCATTAGAAAAAAGAAGATTGAGGAGAGGCCTGGTTGAGGTCTACAAAATTATGAAGGGTATAGACAGGGTGGATAGAGATAAGCTTTTCCACAAGGGTGAGGAATTCAATAACAAGAGGTCACACATTCAAGGTGAGAGGTGAAAGGTTTAAGGGCGATACACACGGAAAGTACTTTACACAGAGATGGTAGGTGCCTGGAGCGTGTTGCCAACAAAGGTAGTAGAGGCAGGCACTTTTAAGTTCATTTGAGGTGCGTCTGGACAGATGCACGAGTCAGTGGTGAACAGAGGGATATAAAATGCTGAGGAATTCGGCGACAGGTTTAGACAGTGGATTTGGATCGGCTCGGGTTTGAAGGGCCAAAGGGCCTGTTCCTGGGCTGTAAATTTTCTTTGTTCTTTGTTCTTTTTGTTCTTTGATCAGAGCTGAGAATGTGTTGCTGGTTAAAGCGCAGCAGGTCAGGCAGCATCCAAGGAACAGGAAATTCGACGTTTCGGGCAAAAGCCCTTCATCAGGAATGAGGAAAGTGTGTCCAGCAGGTTAAGATAAAAGGTAGGGAGGAGGGACTTGGGGGAGGGGCGATGGAGATGTGACAGGTGGAAGGAGGTCAAGGTGAGGGTGATAGGCCGGAGTGGGGTGGGGGCTGAGAGGTCAGGAAGAAGATTGCAGGTTAGGAAGGCGGTGCTGAGTTCGAGGGAATCGACTGAGACAAGGTGGGGGGAGGGGAAATGAGGAAACTGGAGAAATCGGAGTTCATCCCTTGTGGTTGGAAGGTTCCCCATGGATCCAAATTTCTGCTGAGGCAGAAAGCCTCAGTATTTTGTTGAAAATGCCCAGCTACGTCTGTCTCTCTGTCAACTATGTTGAATAGTCCCTGTTCAGCGCGTACACGGGCACTGTGCCCAACTCTTCTGCCATTACATTGATGACTGCATTGGTGCAGCATCCTGCACCCAACATGAACTGGAGGAGTTTATCGACTTCGCCCACAACTTCCACCCCACCCTCAAATTCACTCGTACACATCCCTCCCAATTCTTGACCAATTTCCATCTCCGGTGACAGTTTGTAGATGGATGTCTACTACAAACTCACAGACTTCCATAACTAGCTGAACTACACCTCCTCCTGCCCAGTGTCCTGCAAGAAGTCCATCCCTTTCTCTCAATTCCTCCACCACTGTTGTATCTGCTCGGACGAGGAGACATTACGCTTATGAACATCCCAGTTGTCCACCTATTTTGAACATGCACCTTTCCTCCCTCTGTCATCCAGACAGCCTTCCATCACACCACCTCCATTCCCAATTCCACTGCTCTAAACCCATCCCCCCCAGTGCAATGTGGACAGAGTCCCCCTTGTCCTTACCCACCACCCCACCAGTCTCCTTATACAACGGATCATCCTCAAACACTTCTGCCAACTCCAAATAGACCCCACTACCAAGAACATCTCCCCCCCTCCACCTCTCTCTCTACCTTCCACAAGGACCATTCCCTCTGACAGTCCTTGGTTCACTCCATCCTGGCACTGAACCCGCAGATACCTTACCCTGCAACCGCCGGTACACCACCTCCCTCACCTCCATCCAGGGCCCCAAACAGTCCTTCCAGATGAGACAGAGGTTCATCTGCCTCTCTTCCAACCTAGTTTACTACATCAGGTGCTCCCGATGTGGTCTTCGATACATCGGGGAGACCAAACATAAACTTAGGGCACATTTCACTGAGCATCTCAGCCAGGTCCGCAGGGGCTGACCTGACCCCCCCCAAGTCACCACCCATTTGAATTCCCCCAACCACTCCCTTTCCAACATGACCATCCTTGGCCTCCTCCATTGCCAAAACAAACCACAGCTCCTATTGGAGGAACATCACCTTATCTTCCACCTGGGCACCCTACAGCCTGAGGACTCAACATTGAGTTCTCCAATTTCAAATAACCTCCCGTCCCATCCCTTGACTCCCTTCCCAGCCCCTCGCCCTCCCTTCCATTTCTCCCTACCACCAACCAGATTCATTCCTCTCATTGAGGAATGGTCATACCCTCTGCCCGTCTTCACTTATCCCCTCCTCACCACTCTGCCCCCACCTCCCCCTTTATCTGCAGGTCCCCCCACACCCACCACTAGTCCTAAAGAAGGGTTACACCTGAAATGTTGACTCTACACCTTTTGATGCTGCCTGGCTTGCTGGATTCTTCCAGTCTCCTTCCTGTCTACTTGCATTGAAAATGGCAGAGGATGTCAGAAGTCCCATGCTCTGCCTCTGAATGTAAAAATTCCCATTTCCCCAGGGGTAGCAGTGTGTCAGTTCAGCCCTCCTGTACGTGCAGTTCCCAGGAGCAGTTGATCATTTACATGTTCAGCTATCTGGTAACCCCACTGTGTGTTGGTCAGTTCAGCTCACAGCCGGCTTGTTCTTTTCTTTGTAAATTTTGTTTGCATATGACCCCTTTGCAGAGTTACCCATATGGAAATGGTCCCTGGACACCTTGGGACAATGCTTTTGTTGGATAGGGAAATGTGGCTGTTCCTTTTGGGAGGGGGTTCAGGTACTTGGGTACTCTTTGAGATTGTTAAGTGGAGAGGAGGCTGTGTAAAATAATCAAGAACCTGTTGGAACAGTCAAATCTGTCAGTAACTGTCAAAAACTCTCAAACCTATCAAGAAATGTCAAGACCTATTAAGAAATATGACAGCTGTCAAAATGTTCTTTTGTCAATGAGTGAGTTTCACAATACAATGTAGACTTCAATATAAAACATTAAATAATTGTTTTCTCCTGTTTGCATGGGTATGTATGGATACTGAAGGAGTTGGCCTGGCAGGCGAAGGGAAATGGGTTGTGGGTGGAAGTCAGTGCTATGTTAGCATAGGGGTTAAAAGGTTTTGGGTAAAGGAGCATGGGGTGATGAGGGACAATGGGTGATAGACAGAATGTCTGAGATGATTTGGTTGGCATGATTAGGGCCAGGGGTGAGGGGATGGTGAGGGATGAGGGCTGGATTCTTTCCTTTGAGGTTTGGAACCCATTGCTAGAGCCCTGAGGCAGACTTTTTGCCCAGCCCACATCGGAATCCAGCAGCTCTATCAGCTCTTCACAGGTCACCCAGTGACTTCTAATCCAGCCCACTTCAAATATCCAAACCGGTGAGCGTGGCAGCCATTTTTAAAGGGGGTATTTGCAGAGCTGGGTATTCTCCTGCCTCTGTACCTTCACCTTTGGAACAAAACCTACAGCAACGGCATTTATTTGCCAATGAGCGGTACACCAGGATCTCTCAGGTGTGTGCACAATAACAAGAACCTTTTCTGTGTATCTGACAAGGCAAGAGGTCCACCTCATGGGCAAGTATGAGGCTCCTGTTCTCAGCATGTTTCCCTTGAGAGGGTGCCTTGACAGGTCATTCCCAACAAAACCTGCCCAGAACTTCAGATATCATTGTCTGTTTTCAGTCTGTTGGGGGAGCAACTTAAAGAACTTAACTTTGCACTTTTGATGAGGAACATGAGAACAAGCAACACTGCTGCTGCTTTCTCCTCAGCACTTTTTATTCTGCTTATTTGTTTATGGGCTATGGGCATTACTGGCTGTGCCACATTTATTGCCCATTCCTAAATGCCCAGAAGGCAATTAATAGTCAACTACATTGCTGTAGATCTGGAGTCACATGTGGGCCAGACTAGGTGAGAGTGGCAGATTTCTTAAGAGTAGGTTTTTATAGCTATCAGCAATGGCTACACAGTCATCATTAGACAGGCATTTTATTTATGCTATTGAATTTGAATTTCACCATCTACCATGATGGGATTTGAACTCATTTCACCAGAACATAAGCCTGGGCTTCTGGTTTATTAGTCCAATGACATGATAGTGACTGTGCCACCATCTCTTCTAATATCACAGAATAAAGGAGCTGGACACTGGAAGGAGAAAAAAAAGTTTCCAAACAGAGAGTCTATAAACAGAGAATCTGTTCTCTCGACATGTGCAAGTGCTTAAGGATGCTGAGGGTTTGGTGGTAGGTCACTGTTGACATCTGAAGCATCCTAGAAAAAGATCCAACTTTCCCACTGGGCCAGCTGAACATGCTGTAACCATGGCTGTACCCCTCTGGTCTCTGCTTCTCTCCAGGAGAGAGTGCTATCTTCTCTTGCATGGGGAGAAAACTGAAAGCTTTGAAGGTTAGCAACGTCTGTGTCAATAGCAAGGAAGGACTGTGTCTGTGGAGGCGTGGGTGCAGGACAAGAACAGGATTAGGATGAGAACCTGGCTGTTCGGAAGTGAGGTGCCGGCAGGAAGAGGAAGGAGTGGAGTTGCAAGGACCTGAGGAGTACTGTGCAGGACAATGTTGGGAGAGTTCGAGTGTGGGGTTTGGGATCTGGTAGCATTACCTTCCCCACCCTCCTGAGGCCCAGGATTCACTTGGTCCACCCTCTCCAAGGGGGAGGGACCATGCTCCTGCTGTTGGACTGTCCTAGTTACCTCGTTATAGGTCAGATTGGTTGGAGAGGGAGCCTTCCTCTTGTCCTGACCACTCCACTGGAGCCAAAGAGTCACAGAACTCTTACAGTGCAGAAAGAGGCCATTTGGCCCATCTGGCGCCAAAATGGTCACCTCAGATCACACAACGAATTTTTTTACCACCACTGAAGATTCAGCTTGCTGACTTTACACAGCTTTTAAACTGAAAATTGTCTTCTATGCAATAAATGGCTGAGAGTCCCTTTTATCGCAGGTTTTGCAATGGTATCACTGTCAATGAGTGAGATTAAAAAATTAAGAGATGTGCTCATATTGCTCTGAAATTATAAGCAGAGAAACATATCTCATTAATCCAAAGTAAACCACAGATGGAGATACTAAAGACAAATGACCACTCACTTGGTCAAAGGCTCAGGGTTTTTGTTGTAGTTTAACGAATGGATAGGAATTGAATAGATGGTGGTGACTTTAGGCTGAGAATTGAAGAGTGAGGAGCCTATATGGTATAGCTACAATTCTGGGGGCAAAGGGAGATGTGAATGTAAAAGTTGGTGAAATAAATATTTTTGGAGAATTGTAAAGATTATAAAGGTGGGCTGGAGATAGTCACAAAGTGACAGAAGGATTTAAGCCTGAGGATGAGTTTTTTAAAATTCTTTTAACAGAATGAGGGTGTCATTGGCTAGGCAGCATTTATTATCCATCCCTAATTGCCCAGAGGGCAGTTCAGAGTCAACGACTTTGCTGTGGGTCTGGAGTTCCTTGTAGGCAAGGTAAGGGTGGCAGCTTCCTTCCTTAAAGACCATTAGTGAACCAGATGGGTTTTTATGACAATTGGCAATGGATTTTTTTAGTAGTCATTAGATTCTTAGTTCCGGATACTTATTGAATTCAAATTCCACCTTTTGCCATGGTGGGCATCAAATCCTGGTCCCCAGAACATTACCTGGGTCTCTGGATTAACATCCAGTGGTAATACCACTCGAACATCACCTCCCCAATAATAAAGTAGTGGGTTTTGAGGACCTGGATTTGTGGAGATCAGCAAGCACTGGGAGCCATGCACAAGCAGAACTGGGGGCAGAAGAGGATATGGGCAGTAATTCTTTGGATGTTGGAACTGGCCAAGAGGACAGCAAACTGTTGAGGCTGGAGGTGACTAAGGTATGAACGGTGGTTTCAGCAGCAGATGGGATGTGCCAAGCGATATTAAACCTACTCAGTAGAAATAAAGTTTGGCACTATACATAATCCAAATTCAATGGTCTGCTGTTATTAACATAATGCCACTGGTTTAACGATCGGAGACAAAATGGTTTACATCTTTAAAATTCTACACAACTCCTCTTCTTAACTGAGCATCAGCTATAAAGAGAAAAACCGAGTTTGCTGTGAGATGGTTTGAGGCTGCTGCCAAAGGAAAGTAAGTAAGTCATTTTAGGATCGTGTACGTTCAAGATGCTGAACTGAATTGCATATAACTAAAACTTTCCTATTTTGGAAAGGCAGTGCATGATTGAGAATGATGCATTTCCTAACTGGAAGACAGCAGTCCTTTGTGTGCAATGTTTTAGTTTTGCATGATGAATCCATTTTGAAAATTAGTTTCTACTGGGTTTGTAACTCCAAAATGCAGATGGCTGTTGACTGATGGAATTTCCATGGTTTTCTATTTTGCTATAAGTTGAAAGCTTTATATTTGATGAGCCAAATAACTCGGCAATGAAAGAAAACACACTAGAATTCAGGGTGGAACTTGGACTGTGCAATATTCCATTGTAATCTTTGCCCAGTGCATCACAGAAAGAACTATGTGTGCCTATGAAAGGGATAAGAAGATTGATGGACCATTCAGTTATTGTAGTCAGGAGTTAGTACTTTTTTTCTGTAACTACATTATAGTTTTATTTAAAATTTCTCAGTTTCTTTATTCCGTTCTTGAAGGTAGTAAATCATATTGCTATACTTTGATCAAAGCAGTCATTGCTTTTGCTATGCAGGAGGTTATTTTAATCCAATCCTTTGCACAGCTGTACATATAGCTGTCACTTTCTGGTCAAGCAGGTTAGGCTAAGATTGCTCTAAGTGGGATGGATATTTTATTTACCATCTGACATCTCAGAACTAATCTCAAATTTGTCAAAATATGTGATCCACTCATGTGCATACTTTAATGAGAAAATGAGATCAAGTATGGCTTTATCTTTGCTTCCATCTGCCGACTTTGTTGCTATGTACATTGCTGGTACAACCAGAACTATTCACCTCCCTCAGTGATGTGCATGGTCTTCTGCGACATCAGAATTACCACACCACATTAACTGCAGAAACAAAGAATCATAAAGTCCCCAACAATGTGAAGCAGGTCTTTCGGCCCATCAAGTCTGTAGTAACCCTCGAAAGAGCATCCCGCCCTGACCACCCCCTCTACCTTATCCCTGTAACACTGTATTTCCCATGGCTTAACTACCCAGCCTGCACAACCCTAGACACTACGGGTCAATTTAGCATGGCCAATCCACCTAACCTCCATATCTTTGCAATGGCAATGTTTTCCAGAATTAGTGACCAGGAAAAGGAAAGACGACAGTGGTCATGCCATGAATTGATCAAACATGAAATAAGCTCATGGTAGCTTATCTTCATTGTGCTCTCATTCTCTGTTGGACTTTACGTAAGTAGAGGTTAAGTGCATGCCATATATTTCCCACATAAAGAAAAATAATAGCAGAGCACAGTAACTTGATGAGCTCTTGCTTAATATCTCGAAGCTGATTACCAAACACCACCGAGCCAGAGAACATGATGTGATCAGTTATGACAAATGGAAAGATGAACTGTGCCAGTTAATGAAAGTAATCCTCATCCTTTGCCTATAATTGAAACATAAAGAGCCAAATAAATGCAGAATGTTCCATTTATTCATTCCACTATTTCTCCATGGATTAATAGGAACAATATTAAAGAATCAAATAGTTTGAAAGGGGGCCAATGATTGTCGACAGGATCTCAGCTTGGGTAATAAATGACACAGAAAAAATGTTTTGCAAAGAAAAGATTTGGTTGGTAACGAAATATGTGCATGGAGTTCCAGACAACACAGATTTGTAGTCAATAAAATAAATCATACAAAAATTACAAGGAAGTACAAGAGAAAACAAGAGCAAGAAAGCACTGTTCACTTTTCCCTGTACAAATTCAGAAGAGAATACCCTGGACTACTCTGCACACAATGTTATCAAACAACTGCATCTGAAGGAAACACAAACAACTGTTCAATCAATCAATGAAGTGTCTAAATTTGAAATTCCAATAAAACTCAAATGTTTAAAGAATTACTCCACTAAGAATTTACCCTCTCCCCTAACAATGCCGTACACAGCAAACTTACTAACTATTCCTCCTATGTTCACATCTAAATCATTATTATAAATAACAAAGTAGTGGACCCAGCACCAATCCATGTGGCACTCCACTGGTCACAGGCATCCAATCTGAAAAACAAACCTCCACCAACACCCTCTGTCTTCTACCTTTGAGCCAGTTCTGGCTAGTTCTCCCTGTATTCCATGAGATCTAACCACTTATACACTTAATGGCAAGGTCCTGGGGAGTGTTCACTCTTTCTCCCCATGATATGCCATCCTCTACTGTGATCTAATCTCACTGGGTGCAGAAAGTTTTCAATCCTTCTCTTTTACATCCAACCTGCAATGAAACCATTATTTAAAAATCTATTATTTCAGCTACTATATTCTGTGTCCAGTAAATTTTAATAGTTTCTATGACCTGCTTTCTTATGAATTTAGGAGAGAACTGCAATTCCTGAAATTTTTTTGATAAGCCATCGTCAACAATTAAATATTGTTCATCTTAATCCACAAAGAAATAATGGTATGAATAGATGGAATATAATGCATTTGTTTGACTCTCACTGTTCCAATGTTAAGCAAAAGATGATCACTTTCAGTGAATGGCATGATACATCGTTACATTTGTCATATCATGTCACATTGGGTTTTCTGGAAGTCCACATCCTTGTTGCTTAGCATTTTTGCTGGTTTTTCTGTCAATATATTTTCCAAGAAACCTTAAGCAAATGTACCAAGTATAACATTAACTAATTCTTTCAGAAAAGAAAACAGAATTATTTCTGTAAATGGAGAAAGAAATATTTTATCAACTTGATTTTTCAGAAGAAATAAATTCTGAATGTTTCCAAAGCCAGATAGGTATATTGTTTGAGTCCAGGTTTGAACCCGTATAATGTCCTTTGTGAATTAACTGAATATTCAGCAATTCATGGAGAATTACTTACCAAGCAGTGTCAGAAGTTAATTGTTTAAAACTGGCAAATCATGATTTACAACTTGTTTTCACCAATGAAAATAGGTAATGAAACCATCTGTTTGGACATGGTTTTAAACTCAGAGCTTGATTTTAAAACAAATCTCTGCTGGCTGCCTCTCACAAAAACAGATGAAAGTCAACTCAATTTGAAACACTTTATCTTGTTCTTACTGGTGTAGAAACTAATGAATGCAGATTTCCCAACCTAACATATACTTTTTTCAAGAGTCTCCGAATGCTTGCGCAATCTAACACAATTAGCATTATAACTCAATGGTCCACGGCAATAAACACCTTTCATACCAAAAGTTCAACAAGTCCTCCTTTATTTCCATGTGCACAGTGCACTGGCTATGGCCAGCTTGTCCCTGAACTGAGGAGATTCTGAGTCCCCTGGTCCCTCTCCCTGAACAACTCCAGGGTGTTGGTGGATACCATGTGCTCCTTTTCCAGAGACACTTGGGCTCTAATGTCACTGCGGAAGAGGGGCAGGCAGCCAGTCCTAACGACACCCTCCACGGCCCGCTGCCTGGACCTGTTTATGGCCAGTTTGGACAGGCCCAGGAGCAGACCCACAAGGAGGTCTTCAGACCTGCCCTTCGGGCACCCGGTACAGAGGAAGGAGATCAGGAGCGTGGGATGGAAGTGCAACCAAAAGCAGAGGAGTTGGTTTTTAAGAAAATCAAGAAGGGAGTGCAAAAGCCCACATCCAATATACACATGGTCCACGGACTCCACAGAACGAGCAGTTGGGCTGGGAGTCCGTGAACCCCCACAATCTGCAGTTGCAGGGGACTACTGTGTGCAGCACCCTCCACCCCAGATCCCCGAGAGAAAAAGGGGAGGACTCCCGCGTAGAGGGACCTCCACTGGGGATTCCCACCGCCCGGTGGCAAATGGGCACGCCAAGGCGTGTCCGGACTGTGGATGAGGGAGAAGAGGTGGACGGTGTGCAGCAGCAGTCAATACAGGGCCCGCCTTTTTACATCCTTAAAAAAAAGGACAAAATTAAAATTCCAGAGGCTGCTCAGGTTGTGGGGCACAGGCTCCGGCGGGAAGTATGGGACCTTGGCACCAACGGGAAATTCCGTGCGGGCTGGGGTGAGCATGGACGGGATCCCACCGCACACCTGAGCGTCCTCCAACTGGCTGAACCCCTGTAACTCCTCCGGCAGAGAGTCCACCCGCCACGGACCTACCAGTAGTCCGGAACATTTGGCCCAGTTGACCCTGGCAGAAGACGCTGCCGAGTACACGGCCTGGCACTCGCACATCCTCCCCAGGTCAGCCGGGTCAGTGAAAGTGAGGAGCACGTCGTCGGCATAGGCCGAGAGGACCACCCCCGTGCCCGCGCAGAACTGGCCCCAACAAACTCCTCCACAAGAGGCGCAGGAAAGGCTCCACGCACAGGGAATACAGCTGGCCGGACAGGGGGCAGCCTAGACATACTCCTCTCCCAAAGCGAAGGGGCGCCGTCAGGGACCTGTTAACTTTAACCAGACACTCTGCGGCAACGTACAAAAGTCAGATCCGAGCGACGAACTGTGTCTCGAACCCGAATGCCCGCAGAGTCCCGAGCAAGTACTCGTGATCGACCCTGTCGAATGCCTTCGCCTGGTTGAGAGACAGGAAGGCGCTCGGCAGACCAGCCCATCGACAGAAATGGATCAGGTCCCAGACCAGATGGACGTTGTCGTGTATCCTCCGGCCCGGGACCGTGTAGGACTGGTCCGGGTGGATCTCGTGGGCCAGCACGGAAGCCAGGCGAGAAGACAACACCCTGGCGAAGATTTTGTAGTCCGTGCTGAGGAGGGAGACCAGGCAATCAGTTCTTTAACGAATGAGGGTCCCCCCCTCTTTGGCAGCAGGACGATGACTGCCCTGCACCAAGAAAGGGGCAGCTCTCCAGCATTTAGACACTCCCCCCAGGACCTGTGCATAGTCGCTCCCCAGGACGTCCCAGAACACCCTGAAGAACTCCACAGTTAGCCCGTCCAGCCCCGGGGATTTGCCCCTCGAGAGCCGGTCGAGGGGGCCAGTCAGCTCCTCTAAAGTGACAGGAGCGTCGAGCCTTCTGGCGTTCTCCAGGCTGAACTGCGGCAGGTCCTCCCACAGAACTCTGCGAGCATCCTCTCTGGACGAATCCAGAGAGAACAGAGCCGTATAACAGTTTCGGACATGGGCCCTGATACCCTCCGGATCCAAGACGAGGGACCCGTCGTCAACCAGCGGCACAAGGAGCTGCTGACGGGTGCCACGCCTTTTTTCCAGCGAGTAGAAGGGGGAGCCGCGGTCCAGGTCCTGGAGGAGCTGGAGCCGCGACCTCATGTACGCGCCCCGAGCCCTGACGAGCTGCAGGTCCCGGAGCACAGCCTTCTTCTCTTCGTACACCCCGCGCAGGGCCGGGTCCGCGTCGGGCTGACTGAGGCACGACTCCAGGTCGAGCATCTCCTTCTCCAACTCCGCGATCCTGGATTTCCGCTGCTTTGTAGACTTCCTC